>NC_047676.1:12365994-12619026 GCF_011762505.2 Arvicanthis niloticus | reverse complement strand
AAAAACACACCACATTTACCCAACTGTTCATCCTGTGAACTACAGTAATAACTGGTGATGTCCATAGATGATATAGCATGAATATCATGGGAGTAATCTGTCTCTTTCTCACTTGGTTTAAAGCCCATTCCACAGAAGAATTGCATGCTTGATAGTGAAGAAGTCTAGCTGGGAAATTCATAGATATAAGTGATGAACCTACTGTTATTATTTTGGTAAAATGGCATAGTATCAAATTGTCCTCTAAAATCAGTATTGTAGACTAGTGTATCTCTCAGACTTCAGTAGAGAAGTTTCTTTGTGCAATGGATGGTGGTGAATATAGAGACTCACAACGGATAAAAGAGTGTAGTATCAGCATCATAGTATAGAGGAAAATATAGCATATAGTATATAGAGTATGATATATAGAGAATATAGTATAAATATCAATGGAGGACTTAGCCACACGTGGAATATAATATCACACAACCCTCTCCAAGACTCAGAGATCATGACAGAAGAGAAGGAAGGCAGATTATAAGAACCAGATGCTTGGAAAACGTGTTTTCTGGACACAAGAAGACCATGAATTTGTGAATGCAATAGATGCTGTGTTTGCCTACAGAAGCCTTTTTTTTTTTTTTTTTTTTTTTTTTTTTTTTTTTTTTGGTTTCTCGAGACAGGGTTTCTCTGTGTAGTTCTGGCTGTCCTGGAACTAACTCTGTAGACCAGGCTGGCCTCGAACTCAGAAATCTGCCTGCCTCTGCCTCCTAAGTGCTGGGATTAAAGGCGTGTGTCACCACTGCCTGGCTCAGAAGTCTTGCACATGATCAAGTCAGACAACATTCCAGCATGAATGATGAGTTCACAGACTCCCACTCCTATCCAAGGACAAATGTGATCATGCAGTTTCCTCCTTCAGCTGCCTGATACAATGTGTTCCTACTACATGGACTCTAGCCTTCAGGAAATATAAGCTAAAATAAACTGGCCCTTTTATAAATTGTTGTGGGTCAATGTCTCACATCAAATCAATAGAAAAGTAACTGACAAACCGTTCTATTTATGAGGATCTGCTCTGTCTCCTACTGCATCTAAAACTATATAAATGTTGTTTTATTCCCATAAATACATGTATATAAATTTAATGTCTCTTTCACCTTAACTAAAAGCTTCTACACTGAGGCTATAACTATTGCATTTAAGGTAATGGAACCAAACTAGAATGGATTTCTCTTTCTTACCAGATATATATACACTCAGATAGACAGACAGACAAATACACACACACACACACACACACACACACACACACACACACACACTTTCTTGATCTTGATTCAGAAGCAAAGGAAGCATGTAGATCTGAAAACTATACTCAACTTTAAATGTCAAATCCCTGTGTAGAGGAATTTTAATCCAGCAGTATGGCTGCTCTGGCAAGGGATCACATCTAACAATGTTCAAGGTCTCTGTGATATAGCTGAAATGCAGACACACTATACACCTTTAATTCCTCTAATTGTTATACAGGTACACCCTTAGTACACAAGTTTAATCCCTAACAATGAAGGTAAAGTTAGTTTGTACAAGGAAGCATCCATGTTTGAAAGTGACTCCTAATTGAGGGGCAGACAAAGTGATCAATCAGAGGAAGATTTGACAGAATGAGTCAGAGATAGAACATGCCTAACTCTCTGGAGAACAGACAGGAAAGAGGCTACTTAAGAGCAGTGCAGGGAGAGTCAGATCAGATGAGTGAAGAAGAGTTTGGTACAGTTCAGTTGAGTGAGTGAAGTTCATTAGAGCTGAGTTTGTTCATAAGGTCATGCAGGTCAGCAGAGGCAGCTGGACCCAGAAAATATGGAGCCAGAAGATTAGAACATAATGCCAGAGTTAGTTTGAGGCCAAGCAGAGCAATTCACTGAGAAGTTGAGATAAGACAGAATAAAGTTGATCAGTTTGGAGAGACGTTTGAGCCAGCCAACTTTAAGTTGAACCAGCTATTCAGAGTTCAGAAAGAGCTAAAAAAGGGTGAGTTCATTCAGCAGTAAGCTTCAGAGATGACAGTTACACCTGGTGAATAAAAGTTACTTTTATATCTCTGAATTTAGAAAATATTTGATGGGAGCATTAGAATCACGTTGCACTTAAGTTAAACAGTGGCTTTCTTGAAGTTTGTTGTTTTAGCTTTTTGGTTGTTGCTGCT
This sequence comes from Arvicanthis niloticus, assembly GCF_011762505.2. NCBI lineage: Eukaryota > Metazoa > Chordata > Mammalia > Rodentia > Muridae > Arvicanthis > Arvicanthis niloticus. The sequence goes on along the minus strand of NC_047676.1, from coordinate 12,616,835 downwards.
TTTCCTCCTTCAAGTGTCTTAAAGAAGATCAGAGGTCAAACAGTAGAGCTGCAACTCTGTACTACTTTACTACTGTACTGAATATAACCCCAAGTCAACATCTTTGATAAATCTATACTGTACAAAATAGGAAATTGCCACACTGCTCATAGATAACAAAATGGATGGTGACCACCCAGAATCTTTTTTTTTTTTTTTTTACCATGGATTACAAAAGCATAGACATTTTATTTAATTCAGTCAATGTTTATCCCCACATCTCAGATTGCAAATTGCAAAACCAATGACTGAATCATGCAGCCAATTGTAGGAGATGATACCAGATTTTTTATTTTTAAAATTTGAATCATAGTGTTATGTTTTTTTGGATTGTCAACTATTGAGAACCATGTTCCATTGGATAAATGTACTTAGTGGAACATCTGCACTAGTTGCATGTATTGATGGACAAATACACTTAGATTTGTGCAGGATGTGCCATGGCCATGTTATTTGACTTCCCTGTGATCTGTGGTTTCCTATTCCAGAAAGAAAAAGAATCTGTTCCACTTACTTCATGCCTACAGTGGGCCAATGACTATCACAAACTTCAGAGTTATCTGAGGAGGATGAGAAAAGATTTTCAGGATGACCTTCTATACATAGAATTCTGGAAAGGGACAAAATTTAATTCTTTGCATAGCCATGATACCTAAATATTATTATCAGTTACATAAATTAAATTTATTTATTTATAATAATTTATACTTTATTTATAATAATTACAGTTAAATATTGTTACAGAGAAGGAGAGTAAAACACAGAAATTAAGCATATTAGATGAGGTGATTCTGTTAAGTCACAGAGCTATGGTTTGAGTTCTAAACAAACTAAAAGTCCTCAGTCACAAGCATTTTACTCCATACACTATCCAAAAGAGACACAGATGTTGCAATGTACTAGTGTTCAGAGGTGAACACAAAAGTGTTTTGAGAGAGGAGAAATTTGCTCTTCTGATTTCATAATTTGATCCCCTGTGAACCTGAAAGATATCAGGGCTGCGTTTTAATATGGGTTTACAGAAATGAGTGTTGTTTGTGCAAATACTATTAAGAGAACACTCCTTTCAACTTGGTAACATTTTCCCCAAGAGTGAAGGTTTTCATTTTCAAGGTCAAACATCAAGGCAGATTTTTGCTCGACAATGAGTGTCTTAAAACTCTGCACAGCTCTATTTGAAATGAAGCCAAGTTCGTGGAAAAAAATGCCCACTTCAAAACCTTAATGAAGGCAATTTGTCAACAATTTCACACATCATTTGCCCACAACCTTTGAAGAAATGGTTTCCCAATTTACCTTTTCCCCTGTGAACTTCAGATCACATGCATTTTAATGAACCATTAATCATCATCATGCCCAGAAACTGAGACAGAGGAAACCAATCTGAGAGATCCATGGAAATGCGTTCTATGTTCTCCCCCTTTACATAATGTCAGAGAAATGTGAACAGGATCTTAGGAGTCCTTGAGAGCAGCTTCTCAGACCTGGAATAAATTTGTCTTATAAAATGTTAGAAAAACCATAATATACCTTGCAGTGTAACTTAGATGTCTAGAAATGTTATAGAAAAGGGAGAAAAGAAAAAAGGAAGAGGAAGAGCCACAGGCAGATGAATGCATGTTTTACTGAGGAGCAGGAACTGTCTTTCCATGGCATGGGGTCTTTAAATAATTAATGAGAAACTCTTTGCAAAGGACTTATTTATGAAATAGCTAACCCAAACCATTACCAGTGATCACGGCTTTTTACCAAGTGTCTGAGGGATACGTTGGTAGAAAGTAATTGATAAGACAAAAATTAAGGTTCGCTGCTTGTAAGTGATACTGTTTATAAATCCAGGGCTCATAAAGTGTTACACTGATTGTTGGAGGAGACACGGATGCTTCTGTTATTTCAGTTAAGAGAAAGGGAGTAAGAACACTTGGAACTTCGCCATTTACCACAGAAACCATTTTCTGCTGCACTTCAACATAAAGAACAATGTCACTGTTGCATAAATATTTAGACCACATATAAGACTCAAGAACATCCTTGGCCTGGTCAAATAACTGTAGCTTTCTATGACAAGATGAAAAGTCACTAACCCAATGTATGGGGATTCTCTAGAGAAGCAGAATCACCAGGCTATGTATCTACCATCTTTTACCATCTATGTTCCAATATATGCATAAGTTTATTATACAAATGAATCATCTGAGCTACTTTAGAGGGCCAAGACAATCTACAATAATCTAGAGGCCCAGGTTCCAGTGGTTATGAGTTCTAGAGTCCAAAGACCTGTGGTACATTTACACAATGGACTACTACTCAACTATTAAAAACAATAACTTTATGAAATTCACAGGCAAATGGATGGATCTAGAAAATATCATCCTAAGTGAGGTAACTCAGTCACAACCGAACACACATGGTATTTACTCACTGATAAGTGGATATTAGGCAAAAAGTGTGCAATATCCACAATACAACCCACAGACCACATGAAGCTCAAAGTGAAGGAAGACTAAAGACTGGATGCTTCAATCCTACTTAGAACGAGAAACAAAATAATCAAGGGAAGTAGTGGGTAGGAGGGACTTGGGAGAAAAAGAAGAGGGGGAGGGGAAAAAGAGGGGAAGAATCAGGTATGCAAGGAGATGGAGATGTACAGAGGGTCAGGAAATTGAACAGAGGTGTATAGCAATGGGGAATGGGGAACTAGGAGTAGCAACCAGAAAGTCTCAGATGGCAGGAAAGCAAGAGCCTCCCAGGGCCCCACAGGGATGACATTAGCTGAAATACCCCCACAAAGGGGAGAAAGAACCTGTCAAGACCATATCCAGAGGTCTCCGATTGAGAAATAGGGCCACCCACCCATCTCCAAAATTTTAACCCAGAATTGCTCCTGTCTAAAGGAAATACAGGGACAAAGAATAGAGCAGATACTGAAGGAAAGGCCATCCAGAGACAGCTCCACCTGGGATCCATCCCATCTGCAGACACCAAACCCAGACACTATTGCAGATGCCAAGAAGTGCTTGCTGACAAGAGCCTGATACAGCTGTCTCCTGGGAGGCTCTGCCAGATCCTGACCAATACAGATGCAGATGCTGGCAGCCAACCATTGAACAGAGCACAGGGACTCCCAATGGAGGAGTTAGGGGAAGGACTGAAGGACTGAAGGAACTGAAGAGGTCTTATCTGGCATCAATGGGAGAGGAGACTTCACTTTGTCCTGTGAAGGCTTGATGCCTCAGTGTAGAGGAATGCTAGCGTGGTGAGGTAGGAGTGGGTGAGTGGGTGGGTGGGTGGGTGGGTGGGTGGGTAAAACACCTTCATAGAAACAGGGTAAGGGGATGAGATAGCAGGTTTGCAAAGGGGAAACCTGGAAAGGGGATAACCATTTGAAATGTAAATAAATAAAATATTCAATTTTTTAAAAAAAGAACCATACACCTCATTGTTGAAGCCAGAAGAACATAGGTGTGTGCAAGAGTAGCAAAAGGAAAGACTTAGAGAATAGGGGAAGGACAAGGGAAAGGACACACACACACACACACACACACACACACACACAGAGAGAGAGAGAGAGAGAGAGAGAGAGAGAGAGAGAGACAGAGAGAGAGACAGAGACAGAGACACACAGAGAGACAGAGAGACAGAGACACACACACAGAGAGAGAATGAGAATGGAAAGGAGGGGAAGAGAGAGGAAAGAAGAAAAAGAAGAAGGAGGAGGAGGAGGAGGAGGAAGAGGAGGAAGAAGAGGAGGAGGAAGAGGAGGAGGAGGAAGAGGAGGAGGAGAATCCATCTATTAAACTCTCAATGGGTTGGCTGATACTCATCCTGTGTTGGCGAAGAAACACTGTCACAGGAAAATTTAGAAAAATTGTTTCAGCTATCAGAACATCACCTAACACAATCAGGGTAACATATAAATCTAACCCTGATATTTCATTAGCTAAGTAGTTTTGTATAAAGTGGGGGAAGTAGAGAAACAGGAAAACTTGGAAAAGTTGTAATGTGCCTTCTCTGTAATCATCTGGCTAACATGAAAAAATGGGTGAGGCCTTGTGACAACATGACTGCACTGCATAAAAGGGATGCTCTGGAAGCTGATAAAACATGTTCCTGGATAGAGTGTGAGGATGGGCACTTTGTAGGCATTGGTCCATTTCCTCAGAATTGTGTTATTTAACTATTTAAACTACAACCACTTGCAATACCAGAAGTATAATATACTCTGTGTATATTATATGAGTAGACGTATGCTTTATGTATGCTCAAAAGACTTGTTTAAATGTGACATAATAGAAAAAAATATTTATAGTTTTTATATCAAAAAGTGAGGAGAATAAAAAAATACATCTGAGACTCTTGTTTTGTTTTTATATCTCAGCCTGGCTGACTTCTATTCCTATATAAAGAAGTATAATGAGCAATGGAAATACTGTATGTTAACTAATCAACAACTGTGAGGCCTCTGTCTTGACTCGAGTTAATGAAATAAGGTGATGACAGGTTATAGAGGGCTTTTGTCAGAAAATTTCTCAATCTCAGCATATGTAATTAGTAGCCAACTTCCAGCCTAAGTACAGTGAGTCCCTTGGGTCACACATAATAGTCAGCGACTGGATAAAACCACCAAGTTCTGAACTGGAGAGATAAGATCACAAGAAACAATACTGAGTAGCCATGGGTAATCAAAACACATCTCTTTTGATTTTGCTGTTCAATTTTATTCGACAACAGAATTTAACTCAAGAATTGTCTGTGTCTCCCAGGTACATGAGTTGCACTGATTTTTACTCCATTTTCCCCCATTTTGATGATAAGTTTGAAAATATAAAACGTGAGACAAAGGATCCCATGTGGGCGGCATACATAGTTACATAACTTAAGGTGCATTTCTACTCTACCATTAACTTATAGTTTCAAAAGGAAATAGCCAACATGGTGGAGGGGCATTTAGAAGCTTCTGGCTCTTTCTTATTTCTGTATGTGTAAAGTCTGTTTATTGTGGAGATCACTCAGTATGAGGGTTCTCCCAGTACAGTTCTAAAGTACCCAAGCTCATGGCTACTTGGTATTATTGTTCCTCTGTTGCTCTAACATCCTAAGATGAAGGCTCACTGGTGGAGACCCACAATATGCTTTGCTGTGACATCGGGGTCCACACTAGCCCCACGTTGGGGCGGCCAAAATAATGTTGGGGTCCACACTAGCCCCACGTTGGGGCGGCCAAAAAACGTCACAGCCCAGGCAAAATGTTGAGGCCCGGGCCGACCCACGTTTGGGCGGCCACTGTATCCCGGTCCAAGCTGCCGCTCCGGCCTGAGGGTCGGGGTTCAGCAAGAGCGAGGGTGAGGGCAGACTGGAGACCAGACAGGGTGTGATTCAATCCCGTTTATTCTTCAGTCTCTCTTCCTCTAAGTGTCTCCTTCTCTGTCTCCTCTGTCTGCTGTGTCTGATTCTGTCTGGAGCCAAGTGTCTTCTACCTAATGTCTGATGTGTCTGATTCTCTGATCTCAGTCTGATTCTGATCTGTTCTGTCTCTGCCTTTTATATGTCTTACTTCTAAGCCACGCCTCTAAGTTACACCTTTAATCGTGCCCTTAGGTCTTGTCTCTAACTCTGATCTCTATACTTCTAAGTCATACTCTTAAGTCACACACCTTTAATCTCACACACCTTTAATCTCATGAACCTTTAATCTCAAGGTATCTAAACCAAGATTATCGGAGTGTGCTAGGCTGTTGTAGGCTATTGTAATCCAAGTCACATGTCAGGGTATATGGCTCAAGATGGCTGCAAAGCTGATAGCTGCTTTCTGCTAAAAGTCGGCCCCCAACACCCAAGCTCATGGCTACTTGGTATTAGTGTTCCTCTGTTGCTCTAACATCCTAAGATGAAGGCTTATTGGTGGAGACTCACAATATGCTTTGCTGTGACATCGCACCACAGTCTTAGTAGGAAGAATAAATATTGCTTATCAGTCCATAATGTACCATCAATTATGCAATTTCAATGTCACAACCCTATAAGGGTAGTATTTAGAAAATGGCACCCAGTCCAGCTTGTTCCTGGGCAGCCGCCATGTTCCCACTGCTCCTCGGCTCTGACTGAGGCTTCGGCTACCTTGATGCGCAGGCCCTGGCACCCATGAGATGCCAGCATGGAGGATAGCTCTGCCAATCCCCTACATTGCATCCATAAAGCTTGGCTGAACCCCAGACAATATCTGCTGTCCTAGCAGTACCCGGTAGAAATGAGACTCTTAAGGCTTAATGATTATCTAAAGGATTTATATATTTGGAAATGCTCAGTCAATAAGATGCTCACATAATTAGAATTGTTACCCAATATCTAACCTTTTGATAGAAGTTGCTACCCAGGACAGCTTTTGACCCATCCATGGTTCTCCATGGCTGATAGCCTCCTTCTTTTCCTCCCCTTCCTCTCTTCTTCTCCCAGCTCCACCTCCTCTTCTACTGCCTAATCACCAAGCTCCACTGCAAATATAATGTAGCAGCATATCCTGCTATACAACCCTTTCCTTAAGACTCTTTGTGGGCATATAAGGTCATTTAGCGAACTTAATGTCTTAATTACTTTTCTCATTGTTGTGATGAAAATACTCAATAAAAGCAATTTGATGAAGAAACGGTTTGCTATGACTCACAGATTGAGGGTGCTGTCTATCACACCCTAGAAGACATCGCAATGGCAACTTTAGGCAGCCGGCCACACAGGATCTGCAGTCTGGAACCAAGGATGGAAGTTAGGGCAATATTCACTTTTTCCTTTTTATCTATGTGGGACCCCAGTCAAAACAATGTTAGTACCTGCATTCAAGTCTGGCCTTAAGCAGTATTATGGATAGTTACATATTCTTATTGTTCATATGAGAACAGTAAGTATATACCTCATACCCTCTGCTGTCTTGTTATCTAGCCAGATGAACATGTAATTTTTTAAGTTGTAAAACACTCTCCAAGGAGTCTAAATAGAGAGTCAAATGGCTTCTGAATATAGCGCTCTGCATTGGTATTTGGGTTGGACTATATATTTCCGTGTGTTGCATAGTATCTTTCTTATTTAATTATGTCATCTTGTTTACTCACAAAGTGTTTCATCATAAACACCACAGCACTAGAGCACTCAAGGAATTTCCAAAGCTCAGAAGATGCACCAGAATATGACCTTCTCTCTGCTTTCAGTCCTATTGGTAAACAATTTCTGAACAGAGAAATGACCAACAATAGTGGCAAATGTTTGTGCATAAGACCTACGAGTCCATGGTAGGTTGAAATAGAGCCTGGGAGATCAGATGGTAAAATAGCATTCCTCTCCATTTATGTAACACCATGTAAACTAAAACATATGCACACTGCAACTAGCTTCTCACTCTGCACAATTCTATAGTCAATCAAAAGTAATGTCACAAGGAGCCCACCAGAAGTAACCCCTCAGACATAATTTATAGCCGATTGAAAGTATTTATTTCAGTCGGCTGGGACTAAACTCAGGTAATTCGGACCTAAATGTAGTCCCAAACATTTAGACTGAGAGGCTTTTAAAGGCAAAAACCACAACCTGGTATCTTTCTCTATAGCTACAGGAAGAGGTTTTGTTCAAGCAAGCAGTTCAACAGAAGTTCAGTTAGCTGGTGTATTGTTATCTTGACCTCAGTTTCATAGAATAGTGTTGGGTAATTTTCTATGGGATTCTCCATTAAGGAGATAAAATTATTTAGTTAAATCTGCAATGCCTCAACAAGAATAAAAAGTGGAGAATCTCAGTACTGCCATGTGCTGTCACATCAATATATATTAAAAGTTAAACAAGAAAAGACACTATACCATTCTGATGTGCACTCATTTAAATGAACAGCATATGAAAGAAGGGATAATGTTGTATATAAACTTGACTCATTACTGATCATAGTGACAGAGTATTAATCTGACTCAGTGTCTTCAACCATTTCTGTTTCCATAAGAAAGCACCGCAGCACATGAGTTTTAGGGCCGTGTTACTGACGGATACTCTGTGAGTCTAAAATACGTCTATTTGTGTAAAGTCTCTTGAAACTGCTGAAGAAAGGAAATACTCTGCTGCCCATAAAAGCTTTTAGAAGATTTGAACCAACTGTTATTTTCATCGTTTCAAAATAACATCACATATTTTCTGCCAAACTGTCTTGGTTCAAAGTCATGACAAAAACATTCACAAGGAAATATGGCTTCAGAAAGTCTAGTAAAGGAGCGACTGTCCCTTTGGTTTATCAGCATTCCAGAGCGCACAGTACTCAACCACAGTGTATTAGAAGAGGGAATACCATCCGTGGATCTATAATGACATTAATATGATATTTCTATGGTTAATGATGGGCAGATGTCGTGACAGAAGGCCAAGCAGCCGTTCACAAAGCTTCAAGGCCTGCAAACAAGTTTGCAAGATTGCAGAATTACAACAAAAGAAGTAGCTATTTTAAACTGTGTTTATCAAGAGGTTGCTATTGAGTTTCAGATTTTTGCCCCTGTCTATTGTTTGCGGTGTTGCTAATTGCCATTTTACCTTGCCAATACCATTCTCTCAGCTTTTAAAAATTTCCACTTTTCCAAATGCGATGCCTCTAAGTAAGACTCATTCTGTTTCAAGTTGAGAAATATAACTAATTTAAGGGCTATAAAGAGTCATTTTCTAAAAATTAACTAGTCCAATTTTCTCATCGTAAGTAATGTGGTGAAAGTGCTATAGCATTTTAAGCAGAATTCTGTCTTCCTTCCAGATCTTCCATTCTGGGACATATTATTAGAATGCTATTGTAAGCATGCGGGTAATTCCTGCAAGAAACTATAGAAAATGAAAACACTCATTTTCATCAGCAGATTTCTTGAGTAGTTCTCTTCATTTAAAAACACTATATCCTCAATGTATGTTATCACAATGGATTAAACCTTTGAGGGAAAATTGAAAAACAAAAACAATGTAAGCAATTAGGTTTACCTGTTAAGAAGGAAAATGGCATACTTATCATGCCTGTCTGGATGACAGCAGCCTGGAGGAAAAACAATTTGGGAAGAGCAGCCACAAGATGTTTCCTTGTGATTCAGGCTGTGCCCACAGAACTGCAAGAAATTTAGACTCCTTCATTCTTCTCCATGAGCTCATGACCTCATTAGCTGGGGGTGTTTTATAGGAGCACTTATTCCTGATCCTCCAGCATCAGTGATAAATGGACAAATTCTTACTCTAAAATCTGCTACTTCAACAGATAAGCTTTAGAGGTATCTCCCATCTTCTACTTGGAAGTAAAGTTGAGGACCAGAAAGCATCTACATAAAGTGATATTCTCCTATAATCCTGGTACTTTGGAGGCTGAGATAGGGGGATTACTATGAGTTCAAGGTCAACCTGAGATGCTATTGATGCCTTAAATTGTCTCAGAAAGGGAGCACAGTGTTGGAAGGGTGTGGATTATCCTCTGCTAATGTAGTGGTTAGGCAGCATAACAAGGTGTCACCAGCCTTCTTGCATGGGACACCTTAGTGATATGTTACATGAGGGAGAAAGTTCAAAGCTTGCAGTTGGAAGAATTTGCCTCACACAGTTCAGCCCAAGTAGGAGAAACCAAATGTGAGGCTGAGTGTTTAGCTCATCGATCTCTTGGGAGTCCTCTGACATAATTAATTCTGTTGAAATCAGTGAGACCAAAGTGGGCACAAAGCTTGCACCTTTCCCTTCACTTTAAGACACGGGGCATAATCTGGGAGAACTCAGGAGCTAGTTTCAGGAAAGCAGCAACTACCATCTGCAGAATGAACTCACAAGCCCCAAAATGGGAGGCAGCCAGGACTACTTTTGTAGGTGGATGTAATGAGGTGTTTGAGGCTGAAGACTATGAGTGTGAAAGGGAAGAGGAGAGGGATGAGAGAGATTGCAGAAATGGAGGGTTATTAAGGATACTTGTTTCCTAAACCACTTATTTAACATCTACTCTATGGAATGTTTTCCTCTTTTACATGAATTGAACTAATTAGACAAGGGTCTTGGTCTTGTCTTCCCACCTGGCATAATTTCTTCTGGATTTCCTGGATCTACTTGAGATGGGATTCATCTAAGCTGGAAAGATGATTGCAGGACTTAGAGAGATCCCGACATCCACCTCCTGATGCTAGAAGAGTCAAAGGCCTTCCTGCCCTAAAGTGACAGACAGAAGGAGGGTGCAATCTAGGAGCATTTCTCTGTCAATTTTCCCCATTTCCCTGGTCTTTCTCCCTCCCTCCTAGAGGTTACATGTAGACGCCATTATGTTATTTCAGGAAGTGATTTATTTAGATTACAATCAATGTAGGTGGTATCCATGGGCAGCAAAGGTAGATTAATTTATAATGCTTTAAATTATCATTGCCGGAGAGTTAGCAGTTGTAAATAATGTGAATTTATTCTAGAAGATAGAAGTCCAAAAACTGTTTTCTCTAGGCAAATGTCAAGGTATCAGAAAGCAGGTGTCTCTTAAGTTTCTATGGATTCCTATCTTCTGGGGCCCTCTGATTTTATTGACCCTATCTATCTTAACGCTAGTAGCCAATCTTATCTTCTTTCCTCTCTAACCATTGCTCCAATCCTTACACCTTCCCTCCCAGAGTTTGACCTTCCTGTCTCCTTAAAAAACAAATCAAAACAACATTTATGATCTACCTAAATAATCCAGGGTATATATCTTTCATCTAAGATTCTTGGATAATTACTTCCATTCAGTCTTTTACTATATAAGGTATCATTTTATTATTCAGGGGATGTTTCTCTTTGGAACTCTTGTCAGGACCATGATTTACCGTCTATGTAGTTCCATGCAGAGATCCTAGGTTAAATCCCCTTAGGAACCAAAGCTCTAATTTGTAAAGGTGACTATGTTATCACAGAGGCCTCATTGCCATGAAGTAAAAGTCCAATGTTGTTTATTCATAATTCCATAGAAAAGACAGGCATACGGGAGGTGTCAGTGATAGACAGAAGGGAGTGGACAGTATAGGCAACAAGCCTTGCTGATGCTTCCATGAAAAAAAGCAAGGCAAGGAAAAGAGATTATGAGTGGTTATATTGAATTTTTGGCACACTTTGGTTAGAGTGTTTTCTAGATGTTTAATATCTAGTCTGGAGCAGCAAGGTACTGTTCACTGAGGTCTAGTACCTGCTCCAGGCCAGCAGGGAACTGCCCTCTGAGGTACATAACAAACAGCATTTGCAAACTTTCCTTATCTGTTTTTCACACCAAAAGCCTATTCCCAGCTAAGTTACTTGATGTCTCTTTAAGAACTGATTATTACCAAGTAAGTGTAGTCTCTGTTTAGCCAGAAAGGATTTTTAAGATATTAAAATATAATAATAAAAAGAACTTAAAAAAAAAAAAAACCAGTGCACGCTCTACATTTAAGACTAAAAAAGAGTTGCACTGCCTCAGGACGTAGCAACAGGGGCCCCGTGTTTCATGTCTTAGCTGCCCAGCATCCTGCTTCTTAATGGTCAGAAGTAGCCCTTGAACTGATGACCATATTCTGTATGAGTGTTTGCCTTGCCATCATCCCCACTATCCATGCAAATGCCCTAGAAACACACCATCCAAAGGTCACAGGGGCACCTAAGTAGTACTTGTGAAATCTCTCTTCCTTTAACATGAAGCAATTGGACAAATTTCCAGAATATTTGTTCTCCAGAAGAATCATTTTTGTAGAAGGAGAAATCTCTTATGGAGCGCAACACTCCTCTATATGGGCCCTCAGCAGCCCCTTGACCTACTGCCATGAGGATTCAAGATGAATTTGTCTAATGCAGAGCCAGATGATTATATTTATTTTTTAAGTGGTCATATTTAGTGAGAGACAAAAACAAGGCAACCCTATTTGATATCAATTACAGCAGATTTTTATTTTAAATGTGCCATGTGAAAAATCTGTAATGGGTATCAAACAAGGACAGCTTTTAAAAATATATCCAGTGTGCATTCTAATAAAAATATCACATAGACACATGGGTACATAAAATATTTGTCTGTCATAGATTAGCATTTGTATTGATTCTGTTCCAAAAAATTACTAATAAACTCCTCATAGTGATAATAAATTTTAGGTTCTACTCCCATAACCATATTTACACATCCCAAACCATCCCTCATATGTGAAAGCCACATTGATCCAACATCTGTGGCCTTCCTCATGGTCTAAACCAGGACTCTAGAGTGAGGGGGTAAGAGAGAATAGATATTATCTTTTAAATATATTTAAAAATTTTATTTCTTATCATTTCATTTAGTTATTTCTTTTTAAAACACAATTCTCTTTATTTTTGATAATTCCATACATGTACACATGATATATGGTCATATCATATTTAACTACTGTATCCTCCTAACTCATTCACCCCACATTCCATGTCTGTTCCCTTCTTTTGAAAAGCCAATTAAGTCCATTTAGTGCTGCTCATATGAGGATGGGTATGGAGCCACCTGCTAGAGCACAGGAATACTCAGAAGGAATCAGTTTTTCCTGTCCAACTTCAACACTGGGGTCCTGCACCCTAAGACTCAGTGCACACTTCCACAATTTCTTTAGTTCCAAGTGATGGCAGGGAAGCAGTCCCAGACCATCAGCCAAAGTCAATACTGTATTCAATGACTAACTGTAGAGATAGAAATTCTAGAGCAGAAATAAAAAGAATGTGGAAATCAAATGCACATTTCCTTCAAAATCGCTAATTCTTTAATAAGAGACCCTTGTGAGAACAACCTTGCAGAACTTCAAGCAACTAATTTAAAAAATGATTTCAGCTATATTCAAGCAACTCTGAAACATCATGATTATACTCAAAAGAACATCAATTAAATGTGAAAAAAAGTATATTCAATAGTAGAATTGTTGGTTAAATGATGTTGGAAATGACTGTTTGACAAATAAAAACGTCACTGAAAAACTTCCCCAGTAGGTGGATCATATGGGAAACATAATATTAAAGATTGTAGACAAGGAAGAGAAGTTGTACAATTTATCAAAGGTCAATGATAATATATAAAATCTATAAAGAGAAGATAAGAGAGTTCTGGGACATCATAAGAATACCTAACCTTAGGTAATGGGCATACAAGAGGAAGAATAGCATGCCAAAGCCATAGATTATATTTTCTATATACCAATAGTAAATAGATGAAAAAGAAACAAATGAAACGTTTTCATTCACTATGCACCACCTCATATGCAAACACACACATACATGCACACACATGTGTACACACACCTATGCCCACAGACACACCTGTGCACTTCACACACACATACACAAATACCTGAGGATAAACATAACCAAAGAGTCTTTTTCAAAGAAAATTTGAAGATAAAAATGAAACTAAAGAAGACATTAGAAGATAGAAAGACATCTCATACTCACAAGTTGAGAGAATTAGTATTGTGAAATGATCAACCTATCAAAAGCTATCTAGAGATCAATGCAATCAAAATCGATATCCTACTGCTATTTCACAGATATATTAGTTTTCTCTTGCTGTGACAAAATATCACGACCAAGGCACTGTATGAAAATAAGCATTTGATTGGACTTATGGTTTTAGGGGGCTAGAGTTCATGATGGTAGAGCAAAAGCATGGTGGCAGGGACAGCTAAAGGATCAACTCTTGAACCACAAGCAGGAGACAGGGAGCATACTGGGAATGATACCAGTTGTGTTAGTTAGGATTTCTATTGCTGTGATGAAACTTCATGACCAAAAGGAAATTGGGAAGTAAAGTTCTTATTTGGCTTATTCTTGAACATCATACTACATCACTGAAGGAAGTCAGGAGAGGAACTCAGACAGAGCAGAACCTGAGATCAAGAACTGCTACAGAGGTCATGAAGACTTGCTGCTTCCTGGCTTGCTCATCATGGCTTGCTCATCATGGCTTGCTCAGGCTGCTTTCTTATAGAACCTAGAACCACCAGCCTGGGTGGAGTCTCACCCAGTGTACTAGTTCTTCCCACCTCAAACTAATTAAGAAAATGCCCTACAGGCTTGTCCACAGACAGACATTATATAGACATTTTCTTAATTCCGTCTTCCTCCACTCTGATAATGCTAGCTTGTGTCAAGTTGACATAAAACTAGACAGCACACTAGTCTTTTGAAATCTTGAAGCCTGCCCCCAGTGACTCCCCTCCTCCAACAAGGCCACATCTCATAATATTTCCTAAATAGTTACACCAAGCAGGTACCAAATATTCAAAACATATGAACATGATCTTATGGGGGCCACTCCTATTCAAACTACCACACTCTACTTCCTGGATCCCATAGGCTTGCGGCCAAATCGTAGTGCAAAGTGCACTTACTCCAACTTCCAAAGGCCCCATAATCTTTTAGTCTCAACACTGTTTAAAAGTCCAAGTCTAAAGTTTTTTCTGAGATTCAAGGCAATCTCTTAATGGTAAATGCCTGTTAGATCAAAGTCAAATGACAGAATTATAGCATACAGTGACTTAAAATATATATTACTATTCTAAAAGGAAGGAATCATAGAATAGTGAGTAAATACTGGATCAAAGCAACTCCAAGTCCAGCAGAGCAAACTCCAAATCTTCCATTTTCATATCCAATGTCAAAGCCTTTAAATGGCTCTGCCCTTCCAGCTTTGTTGCTGCATTTGAAGCTCTCTCTCTCTCTCTCTCTCTCTCTCTCTCTCTCTCTCTCTCTCTCTCTCTGTCTCTCTCTCCTTTCCTGTTTGCCTCTCTCTCTCTCTCTCTCTCTCTCTCTCTCTCCTTTCCTGTTTGCCTCTCTCTCTCTCGGTGTTTCTCTTCTTTGTCTCTCCCTGTCTCTCTCTGTATCTGTGTGTGTCTCTTTGCCTCTCTGTTTCTCTCACTCTCCTCTCTCTGTTTCTCTGTGTGTGTGTGTGTGTGTGTGTGTGTCTCTGGCTCTCTCTGTGTGTGTCTCTCTCTGTATCTCTCTCACTCTCCTCTCTCTGTCTCTCTCTGGTTCCACACCTATATGCAGCTCTCCTTGGTGATAGTCCATGGCTTTAGCATCTCCATCTTGGGGTACTCAACACAACCCAGACTTCACTTTCAGAGATTTAGGAAATAGCCTCCCAGGGCTCCTTGCTCTCTTAGTGACTTCATGTAAGGACTGTCTTGGCACAAACTGCCTGGCCTCAGTGTCTCTCACTAACTGTGAAGTAAAATTACACAATCTCCTTTACTATGTATCCTTCATGACTCTAAAGCTAGAAATACAAGAATGACACTGCCAAATTTGGAGGCTCACTTGATGTGAATCTGGTTTCTCTGAGTCACATTTGTCATGCCTTTACTTTTGCTTTTTATGAGAAGAAAATTCATTAGGCCTTTTCAGAAACTGGGAGCTTAAACCCGTGGGGCCTGTTCCTTGAGGGTGGCTTGATATCCTTATTTCTTTCAGCACGAGCTCTGGTGAAACATTAAATTTCCTTGTGTGTTTCTCTTCAAACTACATATGGCGTTTCTTTTTGTCCCACTTGCTCTGTTTCACAGTAGACCACCATAAGAGTGATTACTCATAACCATGCCACACAGTCAATAGAGCTCTCTGGCCATTGCATTGCTATCTTTCACCATAATATTGAGAATCTATCAGAATACTTTTAAAATTTGACTTATAAATGGAAGTTAATAGTTAAACAATTATGGTAGTGAGAATTTTGGAATTTCTGGTTTCTTTAAAAAAAAAAAAAACAGGAATGTTACAATATGTGTTTTTGTTTTAGTCCCAGCTGTAGGGTATGGAACTGCTTCAGATAGTTCACAGCAGCTAACTATAACTTGCCTCGTGCCTAAGCAGGGGCATAATTTTGCTAGCAGCACAAGATTGTTTCTGCAATTGTATAGCATTTTGGGATTCTGGGGACGTTTTAAGTAGTATATAAATGCTAGGGTCTCAAAAGGTGGGTTGGGTTGTTGCTGGGTGGTTGTTTATTTGTTGTTTGTTGTTGGTTACAGTTTCTTAAGTAGTTGTGCACAATGGTGAAACAAGAAGAAATTAGATATCTTGACTGTGGTGATCAAAATTGCCCCAAAGAACTTGATGCCCCTAACTAGTAGGAAGTAGTCCAAAGAATGTTGCCACCTTTACAACTTTTGACTTTATTCAGGGATCTCTTCCTTACCTCTATATCCTTTTTTCTCTGTTATTTAGTGTGGGAGGGTTGAAAGGTATAAGAAAAGGGATGGAGAAGGAAGAAAAAAAAAAAAGAACCCACAAAGTGCAAACGACAGGCTACAAATTACTACAGGAAATTACAGTAGAACTTCACTTTTTCCGTAATTGTCCCAACTTAGAATTTGAGAACAGAGGAATTCTATTCCTAAATACCAGAAAAGCACAAATAATATTTTATACTGTGTTTTTAAAAGGGAAGTAACATGCACTAGTACAATCTACTTCAAGAATTTTAAGGTATCTGAACACATGGTAGTCAAGTAAGCTTTTCTATACTGTCATGATAAATTATGCCTTTCAGTATCATAAAATATGCCTTTTTATTATTAAGCATTCTTTATTTGGAAATCAACTGATTAATGTAGTTCAGTCCCCTCTCGACCAGGGTTTCTTTTTTTTTTCTTTTTCTTTGTGTCGTTATTTATTTCTTTTATTTTTTTTTTTGAATTATCAATTATATTAGATATTGGAAACAACCACAATGTAACATAATGCGGAGATAAAATATTCATCAATATTAAAGTACAAATGTGTTTTATGAAATGCATTTGGTTACAAGCCTTTTACCCACTGATGAGAGAACATTCCCCACAACATGCTTCGAGCTCCTGTCCGGAATCCTCTCCCTGAAGTCCACCAACAGGCACATATGCTCTCTATTCTTAGTTTTGCTTTTTATAAAACTTCAGGCAAATGGATGCATGAAGCACGCAGGATTATAGGCACGTGTGTCTAATGTGCTTTGTTTATCACAGATCCTTTCTGTAACAAAGTGTTATGAAGGTCAGTAGTATTTGTGCATGCATGAATGTGTGTTTCTTTTACTACAAAGTCGTTTTATAAGTCTAAGTAGCTATTTGATTTTCCATTCATCAGCTGATGGCGGCTTGGGCTCTCTTTATATTGTGGCATTGAGCATTAAAAGTCTTTGAATAGAAATATTTCCCAACATACATCCCTACTAATAGACAATGTGTCTATTTAACTTTGTAATAAACTCCCAAGCTCATCTTTGGGTCTCTCCAACAACATTCTAGCATTCTACATCTCAGCATGGCTTTCTTTGCTTTTATACAGTCTTGCCTTTCAGCCATTTTTGTTCTTGTTAATCTGCTGGGTCTGTAGAAGTATCTCATATGGCACTAATGGCTATTACCTAATACTAATAATGGTGAACATCTTTGCATGTGCTTGTTGAACATTTCCATTTATTAACTGCTTATATGTTTGGATCTTTTCACCACTATTTAGTTTGTTTGCTGAATATATATTTAATATATAGTAAATTACAAATTTAGATAAACATTTTAGAAACATTTCATCCTGGTCTGTAACTTAGTTTCACTTTCTTTACAGTGATTTTAAAGCTTTTTATTTTAACAAACAGCATTTTCTCTTCATCGTGTGCACTTTTTCTGTGCTGCTTAAAAAATATTTCCCTATGCTTAAAAATTATAAATATTTGTATGCCTCAAAATTTCATCATAGGTGTCATTTTAGAATTATAATAGTATTGGTTGTTATCTGTAGGTTTTAAGTTCCTCTGAAATTCATTTTATATGTGGTACATACTCAAGTTTAAAATTCTTTCCATGTGTATGTATATGTGTGCATGCTCGACTCTGGTTAGCTGATACGTCTAGTACTGTTTGTTAAAAGATACTATTTCCTTTCTGAATTTTCTCCTGAATCTCTATGCTGCTGCACTGATCCAGATTTCACACCCAGGTCACAGCTGTATCACTATGGTTTGAAAGAAAGCCAAGCAGGCTGTGGAAATCCTCCAAATTTTCCTGCTTTTTCAAAATTGCTCTGGAAGATCATTTCCATGGTCTGTAGAACTGTCTTTCTGATCTTGATACAAACCCCCAAAACTAAAAATCATGGGGATTTGGGGCCAGGATCTCACTGAAAATACATACCAATTTGAGAAGAAACGAAACTTTGGAGATACCAAATCTCCTAATCCCGGAACGTAGACTGTCCACTGTTGAATGGTTCACGTTGTGTCGGGAATAATTACAAGGGAAAAGCCATGTAAAAGTGTCATATCCACATCTTCAATTCCTAAACTGTGTGAATGGAATGGATAACAGTTTAAAATTTTATATTTTAAATGTTTTCTCTGAGTGTTCAAAAGTATAATACAGTTTTTGCTTATTAACTTCAGATATTCTGAAATTCCTGTCCCTATGATTTCTACTCTTTTGGAGGTGGCCATTTTGTAAGATTTTTGTTTTGAATAAATGATCATGGTGCCTATGAGGGAAGACAAATTTATTTTAATATCTCAATTTTCCAGTCTCTCTCTTTCTCTCTTTTTCCCTTCCTTTCTCTCTTCTCCATTTTTAACAATTATCTTGTTTTCAGTTTTTAAAGGAAAGCATTTAATAATTCACAATTTATTTGATATAATCTATTTAGTTTTAATGGCTCTCTTATATAATGCAAAAATATTTCTACTGTTTTAATGCCCTGCAATTTTTTTCATTACCATAGATCAATGTTAACTTCCCCAAATAATTTTTCTGCAGCACTGTGAGCATGTATGATGCTGAAAAAAAAACTTTTTGTTTTATCTAAATTGAGTTTGCCCATGGTTTGAATTTCTCTGGCCATTTCTACTACTGCATACATATCATAGGGTTGAGTTTTTAACGTTTTATTACAGGTGTTTCCATTGGTACTTCTTTTGGTGTTTATCTGTGATTTCCTTTTTAATTTGTTTGTTTGTTTACTTGTTCTGTTTTGTTGTTGTTGTTTTAATCTCCTTGTCTGGACTGGTGAAGGTATATAACTTGTTTCACAAGTACAGAGAAGTCTTCTGTGCCACCTCCCAGGTAGAGCACAATCCCTAAGTAGGTTCTAAATATTTGCTGTTACATCATTTTATATATATGAATACCCTGCTCAGTCTATATCACTTTACTAAGCCTGCACAATCCCTAGCCTCATTCTAAACCAAAGGTAAGTGTAGTCCTCACCTCACACCTAAGAAACTACTCTTTGTAGAGAAGACCATTTCAGAATCAAAAGGCAGAGCTGTAGATTCCCAGCCCCACTGGATAGAGGTACAAAAAAATTACCACTCCTGAGGCTCAGGGAACTTTGGGAAAGAGTGGACATAAGAATTGTCAGCACTAGAGGATTAGGGAGTTGCGGTGAGATGGGGTATTCTAGTAATTTTAGAAGCTATACCTATAAAGCCTTATCAACATGACTGCCTAAGCATAAACTGAACAAGAACAATAGACATGTTAAAGTAGATGGAGGTGGGATCCCCAGGAGACCATAACCCCTACATAAGAACTACAAGCTATTAAAGATTATTTACATCAAGATAAATAGTTTTCCCTCAGGAAAGAGCACACCAATTGCTTATCCAATACCAAATGGAAAGAGGAAGCCAGCCCTTCACCACAAGAAGCATAAATGTCCTGAAAAGTTTGATGAAAGTTATCAAAAACATTGACTTCATTCAAATACAAGAGTATGCCGTTGCAAGCTATTAAGACCCATGGTGAAGTTAAAAGAATATAATTTGGACATTTGCTTCAGAAATTTGAAGGTGCTAATTGATTTTCTGAGGTATAATTGTGCTTAGAATTAGTCTAAGAGAGGAGCTCTGAGGCAGGGGGTGGACATTGATGAGGCTGGACAGCCAGCTCAGTTATTAACAATATGTCTTGCAGAGGACTGAAATGTGGCTCCCAGCACCCAAGTCGGGTGCCCACAACTGTCTGGAAGTAGAGTTCCAGAAACTCTGTTTCCCTTGCTTACAATACACATACAAGCACATATACACACAACTTCTGAAAGTAAAATAAAATTTGTCAGTAACTTTGGAGTCAAAATCATAATCGATACTCTACATGTTATCTTAGAAAATGCAATGCATGAGTTCTGAAGCATGTGATATTGGGTATTAATCCTAATCCACATTTTCCTTCCAAAATAATGACTATACACCACCGTTATAATATGACTTATGAGATAACTGACTAAACATGATATTGATAAATTATGCTGATGTACAGAGAAAAGAGTTTAAATGTGAAATTCTCATCAGCTTTGCCAACAGCAACCTCACACAGCCAACCACACAAACTGACTTATTATAATAATTAATAACTAGCCCATAAATAAGTTTTAACATAATTTATAATATATTTACAACTCAAAGCTCATGGAGCTTGGGATATGGAAAGGAGAGTATCTTCTGGATAGATGTCAGATTTTAATAGAAGGATTTAAAGGCTCATTAATGTTTGACTCTAACAAGAATGGAAAGGGGAAGTTTTAGTGGGGAGAAAAACTTAGTGAGAATGTAGTCCAGGTGACTCAACATCTTTTACTTGAACATAGGGGTGACAAATCTGGAAAGTGGCCAAGAATGTAGAAGAAAGTCAAATCGCTTGCTTTCCTCCAGAGAAAGTATAAGTTGATGATAAAATATACAGTATGAAATACTTTCCATTTCCTGTGCTACAGTTGAGAATGCATAAATCCAAATGTCACTATAAACTAAAGATAAAATTACTATAAAACATGGAAAGTATTTGTGGAAAAAGAACTAAAGTGGGATTTAAGAGGATCCCAGAGTGAAAGTATAATTCCATAAGGAAAATTTAGTTAGGGGCTACCGTTACGCTTTCCAGGTTTGTGGTGAGCCAAACCCCTTTTGTAGTTATAATATCAAATCATTAGTTCTATTTGACTTCTTACCTCCTCTCAAGAAAAATGAGCCTTTAGACACATTGGCTTCTAGGAATATGGGGCAGGAATATTTGTCCCTGTTCTTTCTATTAAGTGTAGCTTACAAATGTAGACATTAGTCATAGAGAAAGTGTAAGGATTGTTTAAAAGGCAAAGGAATGACAAAATCTAAGCAAATATCTTATGATGAAGAATGAATAATGAAGATTTTTCTTGAGATATATATAGATATATAGATATATATATTATTTATTATAATCCCATCCTCTCTTTTCTATAAATCTCATTTTCTTCAATGTAAGGACAAGAGAGTCCTTTTACTAAATGAAGAACTGATTTTCTCCTACCCAGAATGCACTGAAGTGCACCCAAATGCAAATAGAGTGGTATCAGAGACTGAGTATAAAATTTAATTTCACCCTAATCCAGAAGTAAGAAATGGCTTTCTACCTCCAAGCTGGAGTCCTGTCACCTCTGTAGCACAGAGTACAGTCAGAAACTTCACCACTGTTCAACAACCAGGCTTCTCATAAACCATAGTATTATCCGGGGCCAAGTGGGGAACAGGAATAAGCCATCATAAGATATCTCCACACATCCCAGTCAGGTTCAGATGACACTTTAGAAGATGGGAGCCCCACATCTGTTCAATATTGATTACTTTTATTCTCATTGCTATTCAAGGATGGAGAGAGAGAAACATGAGCTCTTCTATGTGGAAATACTGAAACACTGCCACAAGCATATCTGCCTCTCCTGTTGGGATGGTCTTGGAGAGAGCTGCCAGAACAAGAGACTTAAACAATCCAGAGACTAATATCATAAGACATAAATATCCAAATTTCAAAGAACTACAAATAAACTAAATCAGTGAATAAAAGCTAACACAGAGACAATCATTTTAGGATTACTTGCATCAACAGTTCTTAGCTTATGAAGATGCTTGAAACAATTGAAAGACAGAGAGCCTCAAAAAGAGACACTTTTTCATCAGAGACACACTATAAAAGAGAATCAAAGGAAAAGTGAATGAATGAGAAAATACAGCTACAAATTTGGAACTCAAGGATAGGCTCAAAGAACAGAACAGAGATAAAGCAGTCAATATATATGAGAACAACTGGAATCATTCCATCCAAGTGACCCAGATAAAATACACTCACCTGTACGTTAGGAACCAACAGAATTATGGTGATTGATTATATTTGGTTAGACTTTATTTAGACTTTATTTGCATTCTGATTTGATCAAATTTATGTTAAATGTTTCTAAAGAAGTCTTTTTAGAAGAGACTAACATTTACACAGGAAGTCTTTGAGTAAGGTAGATTATTCTCCAGAATATGGTAACTTCATCTAGTCAGTGGAAGACTGACCTTCTTGCAAGGACTTCCTTCATTCCAAACACTTCCCTGAATCTATAGTCTTCTTGGATAAGTGTAACCTCCTTTGGTCTCATCAGACTTCTATAATTGCTTACACTGATTTCTTCAATATCTTATATATCCCATTGGCTTTATTTCCTTGAATATTCCTAGTATATGGACTATACAGATAAAGCCAACACATATGTCTCAGTCTTTAAAGGACAGACAAAAGCTTAAAGGGCTGAAAGAGAAATGATAAGGAAAAAAACATTGGGAAAACCATAAATACCTGATCCAGGAATGTTCCGCGTGCCTCCCGTGTCCCCTTCGCCCTGTGGAAGAAAGACAGGAGAGGCAGTGTTCGGGTGGTTACCATAGCGAGGCTTTATTCGTATAAGCAGAAGTGGAAAGGACCAAAAGACAGGAAGAGGCACAGCTTAAATACACCCTAGAGTGACGTATTCACTTCTGATTGGCTGTTCACTCATTACCCATAATACACCCCAGGATGGGCAGTGACTTTTGCCTCTTGCACCTGCGCAGTTAGTTGTTTACTAGTGGAGACACGGGATGCCAGCGCCATCTTGGAATGGCAGATGTATCACCGCTAACCATGGCTTCCTACACAGGAAGATAAATGAAACTCAGAATAAGCTGACATCAATCCAGAGACCTGTCACTGGCAGAGTTACAGACTGTGATCAAGGACCACCTGGAAAGCAAAGAGGAGAGAGTGCCTTCTCTATAAGAAAATGTTCAAACCACGGTGGGTAGCTGGGATGGCACGAAGATCTGAGAGAAGTCGTGCAGTATTTTTCAAGGGCTGAAAGTAAAGAACTGTAAAGTTAGAGTTCAAGATCTAACAAAAAAGAAAAAAATAAAGGAGAAACAAGACAGTCTCATACACGGGCTAGACATATAACAGAACCATTCAATGAGAACCAGGATGCAGAACAAACCCACAAATTCAGCTGTGTTTCAGTGACATAAAAATGAGCATATGGAATCATAATTAGTTAAAATACAATGCTTTTACATACATACAATCTTATTTAAAAATAAGATTACTAGCTATCAGTTCCGTGAAGTAAAAATGGAATTATTTTTGAAAAGTACAAATATTGACAAAAAAAACCACAAACAAAACTGAAATAAATGAGAAATTACTCATAGATTGAGATACTCATAAAAGGATGTCAGTTCTCCTTGACTGGCACACAAATGGAATGTAATTTCTATTAAAATACCATGACAGTTTCTTGGAGACATAAATAGCATTAGTGTAAAACATATGAAAAAGGAAGGTTCTCTCTCTCCTCTCTCTCTCTCTCTCTCTCTCTCTCTCTCTCTCTCTCTCTCTCTCTCTCCCCTCTTTCTCCCCAACTATACTTAATCTATAGTAATACTTTTTCTTATAAAACCAAATTTATTTCATAAATGTGAGATACTGGAATGCTGAAAAGGAAGAAAGAACTAGGAAGAAGGAGGGGAACCAGGTTGGGACCTGTAGTGTCATGGCAATCAAGACTGTTGTGCTTTCAGAGAAGCACATGCATAGGTCATTGGAGCACACCAGAAAATCAGAAATAGGTTTATACAAATGCATCCAGCTTGGCTTTGATTTTTTTTAAAAAATGCAAGAATTCATGGGGAGAACAGCTTTTTAAACAAATGGAACAGGGAAAATCATATATTCACAAGCACATGAAATACCAATAGGCCAGTATGTAAGCTTCATACCTTAAATTTTGACTCTCATACCTTACCAAAATTTAACTTTTTTTTCAAGACAGGGTTTCTCTGTATAGCCCTGGCTGTCCTGGAACTCACTCTGTAGACCAGGCTGGCCTCGAACTCAGAAATCTGCCTGCCTCTGCCTCCCAAGTGCTGGGATTAAAGGTGTGCGCCACCACCGCCCGACAAAATTTAACTTTAAGTTGAACAGAGACTCAAATATAAGACATGACATCTAAAATGTCTTGAAAGTTACAAGAGAAAAACCTTATGTACTGGGGTTATACAACAACTTCTTAGACTTGTAAACAAAAGCTTGATCCAAGAAAAAGAGAGTGTGTTTACAAATCACAAATTTGACCTCAGACTGTCATCTTGGATATATGATTGCATGTATTTTTATATAAAATCACAAACCTCTATAATAAAAACTAATTAAATTAGCCAATAGCAATAGATAAAAAACACACAAGAGGATAACACAAAACACAGATTAAAAACACTACAGAGAATGTACAATGGTAAACAAACCCATAAAATACATCCAAGGTCATTAGCTGCTATGTAACTTTAAGTTAAACCTCAGCTATTAATAGATGCCAATCAAATCATTCAAATTGTTTGATCTATAATCTTAACTCCATTATTACACTCAACTTTAAGTAAACTTTAAGTATAGTAATCTATATCACATGTCAGTGTTATATCAGACACAGGGCAATATATATATATATATATATATATATATATATATATATATATATATACCTTTCTAGCTATGAAAGATCTTATAAACTTTAAAAAATATTTTGTGACCCTTGTGTGCATAAACTATGGTGCTTGGCAAACAGAGTGACTAAACAAGAACTCCTGAAAAGAAGTTATGATTACAGAGACTGATTACGACTGTAGTTCTGTTGAGAGGTTGGAATGTTGCAGGTCCAGGGGCTACTTACTTTATCTTTATCTTGGGCCAGCTGTAGCCCTACAGAACAGCCATTCCTTGCCCATCTCTGCGTCAGAACTAATAGCTTGTGACTAATAAATAATGGCATTTATTAACAGTAGACCACCAGCTTCCATCAATGTTAAAGCTAAGACTGACAACAGATAGCACCTTGGGCTTATAGAAAGGCTTCCCCTATCTTGCTGTAGCTGCCTCTCTGGTGTACCTGCCAGTGTATTTTGAAATTATCTTTGGTTATGACTTTCTTTGTTCTATAAAACCATAAAAACTTCATGAAGCTGCTTCTATGTTGGGATAATCTAAATCTATGTCCCTGGGCTACGGTTACTCAAAATGCCTTCAGAATAGACTACATCTTATTCCTTTAAAGTAACAATAATATGAAAATTTAAAAACAGCAAAATAAATATAAATAAATAAATAAAGCATGAGGAGAACGTGGATCTTACAGTTTATCAGCATTTCCTTTTAAACCTTGTAGTTTTCGTGTGATCTGATAATTATATGCTTAGACACTTAACCCATAAAATAGATCTTTAATGTCCATACAAAAGCATATATGGATTTTATAGCAGCTTTACTTGCAATGGCCATGAAACAAAAGCAATCTAGAAGTCACTCAGTGGCAGAGAGGTTGAACAAACTGGGGTATGCCCACACTGATGCCAGCAACCCAGAAGAATATTCAGAGAACTATCTCAGCCAAATAGCACAGCACCCAAACTCAGCAACGTAGGTGCCCATTTTGCTTTAGCTACTCTTCTGGTTACCATGGTAGAATGCCACACACAATCAGTTTCATGGAGAAAGGGTTTATTTTGGATTATGGTTCAAAGGGCCATAATCCATTATGGTGGGGAAACAGCCTTGTTGCAGGTGTCTCCGGTACACAGGAGTGTGTTCTTAGGATGCCTCGTTTCACACTCATGTCTCAGTAGAATAGGAAGTAAATGGACAGGAAATAGAATTGTATTATAAACCTCCTGCCCCAGCAACCCACATCTTCTAGCTGAGCCCCACCTGCCAGTGATCTCACAACCTCTCCAAATAACAGCACAGTTTAGAGAACAGCCTTAGAAAACAAGCCTGGGGGAGATGTTTCACATCTAATCCCCAATACGATATATTTATTATATAACATTCCTGAGATGAAAAAGTTACAGGTTGGATGCTGACTGGTGGTTTCAGATGCTGAGGAGAAAGCAGTGTAGGAAGCAGATAGGTTTGGTTATAAAAGGAGAGTCATCCCTTGTGAGGATGGAACTATTCTGTCTTGACTACTTAGATGTGATATTTTAGTATTAATCTGGAAGATGTCACCACTGAAAGAGCCATGTGTCTTACTTATCCATTCATTCTTATTTTGAAATTGTATCCCCAATACCCACCTCTGCCAATGTAATAAATACAATGTAATAAATAGTATTAGTCAAGGGATCCCTTGGTAGAATGGCTCTTTACATGAGATACTAAAGGTGCAGTCCTTGGGATATACTTAGCGTTTTGTAGGAAGCACTATGTATACTTTATAGGAAGAGAAAGCAGAGTGGCTCTCTTTCTCTCTTCTGTGTGAGAACATAGTGAGAAGGCAGTTATCCACAAAAAACAAAAGGAGATTCCCACCCCCCCCCATAAATCAATTGTGTTTTTATATTTATCTCAGATGTTTAATATCCAGGACAGGACAGTTGCTTTCTATTGTTCAAGCCACTCAGTCCATGGTGGGCAGAGTGGACTGAGCCAGGAAGAAACTGTATAAACGGTATATTGGACCCAAGTCTTTCCTTCTGGGAAAAACAAGGATATTCAAGTATTTCATTGAAGAAAAGTGTTCTTTCTTTTCCCAGAAATGTTTCTAGTTTTGACTCTCTTTAAGATGTTTTATGACATAAGGTAAAAAACCGCACTCATGTGATACATCTCTCTCTCTCCCGCTCTCTCTCTCTCTCTCTCTCTCTCTCTCTCTCTCTCTCTCTGTCTCTCTCTCATATATACACACAAACACACACATACACACCCAAAAACACATACATAAACACAAACACATACAAATTTGCATACAAATACACATATACATACAAATTCACATACAAGCATACACACATACATGCACACACACTCACACACATATAACCCTCAGCACAGTTTTGCTATGTATTAGGAAGTCACTGCTGCTCTGCTAGAGGTTAGGAAACTGGACCTGCAGGAACTAAGCTGGCCTGGATGTAGTCAGACAACAAAGGGTATTGAAGCTTTCTTGAAGACTACTATTTCAAATAGACTTCTTGGGAATTCATGAATTTATATGGCCATAGAAGAGGATGGATTAGCTTTGTATCCCTTGAGTCACTAGAGAAACTGCTTCCCCACACATTAGGGGTTATAAGATCAGGAGCAAGGTGACTATCCATCCCCAGAGGAACAGAGTGAGCATGACTAACTTATAATTTGCGGTGCCTCTGGACAGACTGGACATGAAACCACCCGAAATGCAATGCAGCTGCAGGGTTAAGGGCAGAGTGAACTTCCTTCTGCCTCTTCTGTCCTCAGCACTCAGATAAGGTTTCCTGTGCATCCCCACCGAATGTAGAGTGTACAGGGGAAAATGTCTCCATAGAATCCATTCAAGTAGAAATATGCAAGGAATGCACAGGGGAAAGCCAAGTTCTTCTGTTTGCTTTTCATTAGGAATGGATTCCTGAGATTCGGTGAAACGCCAAGGCCAGTTCCTAGAAACCCACTGTCTTGCTTTTGTGGTCCTTTGGCAGACTTGTAGAAAATATTATCTGCTGCACAAATATAAGAACTGGGCTTCATGTTCCCTCACTTCTGCTGCTTTCTCTGGTTTTAGAATTGAATGGCAGATTCCACCTTTTAGCCAAGAGCTCAAGGTATTATTAGAATTTGAGAATAAAGAACTTCCTGGGTGGTTATTTCATGAAAACACACAGTAAGCTAAATTCACTGAGATAAGAGCCCACTTGAATCTGGAGATTGATGTGTGAGTCTTCCTTTGGGTCTTCCTTTGGGTCTCTGACTGCCTCTCTTAAGCACAAACCATTTATAAGACAAAGGCTAATAGAAGTTGAATGGAGTTAACTCATTCATACTAGTGAATAAATGAAAAAAGCAAAAGTTAGCTTCTAGGCAGTGTAATGGCCCACTTGGGTCTTTCCCTGTGACTAGAGAGCTGAGTAATCAGATAATCTCTGATATGCACCTGAGTCACAGGTTTAACCAATGGAAGTGCCACAGACTGTTATATCCAACATGGCACTGAGCCTCTGGTACATTATAAGCTGCCATTGTGTTATCTCATTTATTCTATCAAGACCTTTCTACCTAATTTCCTCTTGATCAGACTTGAGAATGTACCTTGGGTACAGAAAAGAGCACTCATTATCTAGTCCATAATAATAGCAGGTACAATTTACCCAATTGCAGCTCACTGTCAGACACTGAGACTGGTTCTGTACATGTAGTCTGCCATTAGAGAGAGAGAGAGAGAGAGAGAGAGAGAGAGAGAGAGAGAGAGAGAGAGGAGAGATTGTCTGTATCCTGTGACCCACTGGTGACTGGGCGGGTAAAGTTCTGCTCTGAGTTTGCATCTGTGGCAAGTTATGGAGACACAGGTGTTGCATGATTGCCTCTTAACACTCATGTTTATTCCTCTACTGAACCCATGTCACTAAAGAGTTAAGTCCTCAGAGAATACAGGGAAGATTGCTTTGGAGCAGTGTTGGGATGCTAAATTCTGACTTTTAGTGCCTATACATCATAAAGCCTCTGAAGTTGTCCTCATGAACAACCTTATATAGTATATAAGATAAGCCCACCTGATGATATGAGTTTCTTTGGTCATTCTCCAGTGTCTATTTCTTGCCTGGTGGCATTCAATAATCTCTTCTCTAAATTAAGCCTCAATCACTTGTCTGGAAACACATGTTATCTTCAAAACTAAACATACTATAGAGGTAGAAGACCCTTGTCCCACAGTGTTTGTCTGTTTGTTTTGACAGTTTTATTCAGTGAACGTACCACTCACTACAGCCAACATGCCACAGTACCCTGCGAGCCACCACACTCAATGCAATCCTTTACCACTTCTGTGAAGGCCTTCCAAACTAATTTCAATATGGCTACACTTAAAATGTGTTCATGTTCATATATACATATGATCACTTGTTGTTAGCCATCTGTCTTTTCTGCTGCCTGGTTCTATACCCCTGGCTTTCCTCCTTAAATCTTCTCCTCATCTCTCCTGATTCTGTTTTTCTGTCACCTTTTGTGATTCCTTCCCTTTCCTTCCCTTTTCCCCTTCTTCTCTCCTTAAGATCTCTTCCTCCTCCCTCACGACCCTCTTTCCCTTTTAATAATGTACATAGAGACATGCATACATTTATGCACATATATAATTTAAATTTATATTTGGAATATGACATAAAGCATGACATTTGTCTTTTTGACTCTAGAATATGTCACTTAACATAATAATCTTCAATTCTATTCATTATCTTGAAAATGGAGTAATTTTATTTTTCCTTAATGGAACTAAATAATACTTAACTGTGTATAAGTACCACATTTTTTCTATTCATCCATCTATTGATGGACATTTTAGCTGACTCTATTTTTTAGTTATTGCCAATAGTGTTCATATCTGTAGTCTTCACACCAATAAGCAATCATACTTCTTAGAAAGCTTGCAGCTCACTTCCCTTTGCAGCCTTGACATCTAAATATAGTTTCCTTGCATGTAATTTAAAGGTCCAGAAAGCAAATAATAATCTTCAGTCTCAATATGAAAGGGATAAAGAGAGGAAAGGGTTCATATGGCTTTTGTAAGTAATCATTATTACCTTCTATACTCAACACTGCCAAAAAAATACATTCTACTCAAGATTTTCTTACTTTGCCCTTCTCTCCATCCTAAATAACTTAAACCACTACCTTAAATATCCACTCTATCCAGCCTATATTTTCCTATGTACATATTGTCTTAAATGACTAAAGGTACCACAGGCAGAGAGAACACAACAGATATTCATCAGTGACTCATTTCACTGTAGAACAGCACTTCTGTCAGATAATGCTGCACAACCCCATCTTGTCAGTAGAAGCCACCATCCAGACTTTTCTTTCCATCCCGTTTCAATGTTGAGTAAATACGACACAAGATATGTGTAAATAATCCTGAAACATCTGGATGAAAAGGAAGAAAATCAATTATCAGGATGTTTTGTCTACACAACATCAAAACATGTAAGCTCTGTGTAGACAAAACATCCAAATGATTGAACACTGCACTTTTCATCCAGACACTTTACTGTCATGTGGACAAAAGGCACTGCCAAGTTGAAGACAAAAGAAAAAAACATTTAAAAAGTTAAAACCCATAACAGAGCAAAACTTGCCTAGTTTGTAGAATGTGAGGGCATTGTTCCTAAGTTTGATATGGGACTGGAAGACAAGATAGTGTGTTGGATCAAATTTCAAAAACTCTAAGCCATATCACAAGAACCATTTCACAAGTTCATAGTTATCTTAACAAATCAGGGTCATATTAAGAACCACTTAATTAAAAACACATGACTATTTTTTATTTGAGACTGTGCTTACTTTACATATGAGACAATTCATTTATAGAAAAGGACGGTGGTTACTCCACGACAATTTACATTCTGGAAGGACAAAAAGCTGAAACTAATTCTAATGGTCTAAGAATAACTCAGCTTACTGGTACAAAATGGGTAACTATTCACCACCAGAGAACCAGGAGTTACACCAGCCTTTTTATCACACACACAGCCTATAAGCATACTTACGGGAACTGTGTTCAATAGTAATTGCTATTCCTATCATAATAACTGGGCTGTGAAGATAAAGGGAGAAATTCAGCAAGGTTTCACAGAACGCTTACTTCTATAGTACTATGAGGAAGTGGAAATTTCTGGTTTCTTTGGAAACTTAGTTGTGTCATGTGATGTTTTTATGGAAACTTTCTGATGAGAGGATGCTTTTTCTGACAACAGACACATGGTGTTTTTTGGAAGCTACCTGGACAAAGGGCATATGACATTTTGTGAGAGCAGACACTTGAGAGAACATGTGATGTTGGGAAATGGTATAAGTGTAACCCAACAGACCGTAGATGATGCTGTGGGATTGGTTCACCTTCCTATTCTTTGCTGGTCTTTGGTTGGACTTTGCTAATGGTGGTCTTCACTGAGGACACTGTGCATTGGTTTGCTTTGCCTTCTTCACTGATCATCTTTTGTCATGTCTTTGTACAGAGAATGCACCAAAGAACTTCTCTTGATATTCTGGCTGCTTGTTGGTGCATCCATGGACTCGGAATGATTGACAGAGACTGATGGTTTCTTCTGGATTAAACTGCCATTTCTGATTCATTAATGTGCTTGCTTGAGTGGATAGAGCTACTGCTCCTGATTTTCGTAAACTAAACTGCTGCTATCCTGACAACAAAGATTGCAATCACCGTGAAGAACTATTTCTAAACAGGTCCACAACTTCTTTTGCCTTATTAACCCTTCCTTCCCATTACCTCTGATGGGTGGTGGGCTGAAAGAGAGGTTAATGCATTTAAGTACCCCCATTATACTAGTTTTTGAAAAATATAAGCCTACTGTATAGTGCCTCACAGAAGCTTTTATTTAGAATACCTTATTTTGAATTGTATGTCTTCAAATAATACATTTTAGAAAATGAATACCACAATCCCTAAAAATCTGGGAATTATAATTAAATATACTATCATTTTTTTTTACTTCATGTTATCACTGTTTTCCATGTTCTAAATCAAATATACCTAAGCAAGAACTAATTGTGGAGAAAGGGGCTGTTATGATCTGAAGAGAAGAGCTCTTTTAGTTCATGAAGAACCCTACAGCAGTGTCTTTACTGACTGTTTAATAAGGCTCAGAGAGATAACTGACTTGCTGACACTATTTTGTTTCTTAGGTGGACAGCTCCAACAGCTGTATACAGAGGCCACTGGAGACACTCTGCCCTCAGAGTCAGCTTCATTATCTGGCAATGGCTTGGTTGGATGGGATAGTGAGAATGAGGAGAACTTAGTTTCCTGCCAAAACTTGTGTGATCAGCACCCAATGGACTCGGATTTTCCAGGTCAAGAAACTGTCAAAAATGTCATCAGGAGGGGAATGGGTCTGCAGAGGAGAACTGTGGGATGTTCCTCTTGGGCCGTAGAAATGTATTACTCACAGCAAAGACATTTGTTGTTGTGTTAATCCCTGAGCACGAGTCTGCAGCCACACTGATGAACTGAGAAATGTTATGATTTGTGACTGTGGCACCATGGCTGGAACAAGTCTCTGATCCACAGCACAAGCTCACGTGCATTCCCAAGCAGGGCCAGACATCAGGATGAGCCTCTCAAGAGGCTTAGTCATACAGTTCTACTGTTATAACTATTCATAATGCGTTAATGCAGAATGTTTTAAACCAGAATTCGATTCTGGAATTAAATGGTAACAATGACTATGACTCTGAGAAAATTCTGAAAAGTGATAAATTTTCCCTTTAAATGAAGAATTTTACAGTACATGAGTTGCATCATACTTCAGAGTACATCAGACTAATTCAAATGGGTTCTTGGACATCAAGTGTACAAAGCAGTATTTTGGGGATTTAATGTAAATGAAACAGAAACATATGGAGCAAATTTTTGCAAAATTACACACGATTTCAAAAATTAAGGGGAAAACGTTCTTGGCAAAACATAGCCGTGTTTTATCTAATCCAAAATATTTGAAAAATAAATCAAGACATTTCATAAACCAAAATACAGCTGGTTTTTTCATGCATTATGCATTTGGTTGTATGCAGTCCTTCTCATTAAAGGCACTTCTACTTGTATTGGAAGAAACAGTCAGTTGGGTACCCAGGTACAGATCTGAAAACGCTGAGGACATTCTAGAATGTAAAGCAAGGTCACACTGTGGAAAAGCTGCTATAGCATGTTAAACATTATTTTAAAGAAAATGGTAGTCACAGCAACAAAGGAGGAGGCTGTTTGTAACAGCTCCTTCTTGATTCTAACAACCCGAATTACTAAGACAAGTTAGATAGTCTTAAGCACCTCTCAGTCTCCATTACATCTCTGGCCACCCAAGTGTCATTGCTACTGGAAAATGATTCCTCTGTATGACTTTATCAAACATAGTTACAAAAGACAGATAACTCCATACCTATCACAAATTTGAAGTGATCGTGCCAAAGTCTTGATATTATTTAAAACCACACCCATGTTTATTTTCTCCTTTGCTTTTTGCTAAGTCCTAGGCTATAAGTCTCAAGTAGCATTGACTGTCAAGGGTCCTTTCTATAGTGAATTGATTGAGTGTCTATGGGTCCTTTATACCTGTGAAGTGATTTTAACTTCCTATACATCTGCTTAGTGTCATTTTCTCAACAAATCCTTCCTGGACTTCTAAGTTCTATTATTATTTCCAATGACTTCGTTACTTCTTCACAGACCAGAACATGGTTTGCTGTCTCTCTTTATCCATTCTCTGTCTTGTCTATCTGAATATTATTCTACAGGGGCAGGTACTTAGTGTTGTGTGCTGCTCTCTGATAGTCTGACAACCAGCAGGAATTGCAGCGCTGCTGGAGTTTGAATCATTAGTTAAGTAACATTGACTACAAGGTCACAAGAGGAAATATTGGAGTAGCATGGCCCAACCCAACCACAAGCAATGTTTAAATAACCATAATTTAGGCTTAGAAAAGACAATGTTATACATGGCTACTGGATGCAGTTCAAGCACCTTCACACATCTAGTTAGACCTGGCTGTTTCAAGGCCTTGGAAACCTGCCCTGCTTTTAGGTCCATTGAAACATTTCATATTTGTCAGAAGACGGTAACCACCCCTCTTCTCACCCCTCCACGCCACCCCTCCACGCCACCCCTCAGAGAACGTCATCACATATATTAACACTGCTGATTCTAATGATTTGTGTCAGGATCAGGGACTTACAGCAGCAAGAGATACGAGAGCTTTCGTGTGCAGGTCCTATTCTTCTGATACTGTAGATCCTTCTTTAGCAACTACACAGGAAGTCTGGCACTGAAAACCAAAGCTAGAAAAAGGGACAATGGAATCACTGATCATACTTCCCCAGAATAAATGTTCTGGAGAGCAATGGTCCATTCAGCCTTCCTGGGGACATCCTTCATGTCTACACAATCATCTGGGTTCTCAGGTGATGCCATCATCAGTCTGGTAACATAAACCCTTAGATTTGCTTTCTCTCCCTTTCAGAATCAGCCTCTGCCCATACTCTAAGTCAGAACTCAAAGTTCGTTGTAAAGAAATTCTAGGCCTCTTGGATGAGATAGTAATAGAGAGCCATCCTTTTGAGTGGGGTTTCCCTTCTGTTTGGAGCCAATGGGGATGGCAAGTGTCAGAACAACAGTCACCAAAGTGGTACATATTGAAAACAGAGACATGAGACGGCTAGAGATTGGGTAATGGGGAAGTACATTGACTGTTATTGCCTGATGAGCATGAGCCAAGGTGACAGCAAAGACGGTGGAGAGACCTGGGTACCAACTCTTTAACAGCAAGTATTTACAAAAGAAAATGAGAGCTAAATAATTACAAAGCCTGGAGGCTTTATAACTATGATGGCTTAGAGAGGAACATTCCTTCTTCAGACATACAATACACTGTGTGGAAGATCAGGACCCACATCTGATCATTGATTGAGTTGCTGGGGTGATGAAGTACACAGTGTGGGCCTTGTGCAAATGCAGGAAGAGGAGATTAAAGATTTTCCTACCTAAGATCACAGAAGTCTACTGACCAGCAAAGAAATTTCCTTCTTGAAGTAATGAACAAGGAAAAGTCACTATACCTAAAAATTTTATGAGTA
Organism: Arvicanthis niloticus; assembly: GCF_011762505.2. Taxonomy (NCBI): domain Eukaryota; kingdom Metazoa; phylum Chordata; class Mammalia; order Rodentia; family Muridae; genus Arvicanthis; species Arvicanthis niloticus. The sequence goes on along the minus strand of NC_047676.1, from coordinate 12,581,873 downwards.
CCTGAGAGGAGGTGTCCCTCAACATGACTTATAATTTCTCTCTGCATTTCTGCTCACAGACCCCTCCCCCCCCCCACACACACACATACACACACTGTAACTAAGCTTTGCTAAAGCAGAAAGTACTTAATTCTCTGGGGGAAAACATATCCACTTTTGGTAGAAATGAGAAAACAAGAGTGGGATTAGTGTTTAGGCTATAGCAGTGGTTCTCAACCCGTAGGGTCGTGTGTCAGCCATCCTGCATACCAGATATTTACATTATGATTCGAAACAGTAGCAAACTTGCAGTTATGAGGTAGCAATGAGACGGTTGGGGGGAGTCACCACCACGTGAGGAACTGAATTTAAGGGCTGTAGCATTAGGAAGGTTGAGAACCACTGACCTACTAGAAATCTATGGTAATTGTGTTTGGAGAGAATAGAGAGGACAAAGAAATCCTGAGATGATTGTAACTTGGCTGGTATGCATAGTAAAGAATCAAAATAAAAATAGCTAAGAGATGGCGCCAACATACAGAAAGGAGATTCGAACTTTTTGCCTGGTGTCTAAACCTACATTCATACAAAGATCAGGAGACATGTGATTTACAGGGATGCATGATCAATGGAATAAAGTAAACAGGGACCACGCACCCCCCCAAATGCTTCTACTTAATGGATCCATGGCCAACATCCAGGACCACTATGTACCAGAGGAGAAAATTACTCAAATATCTGAAAGTTGTTTCACATTGTCTGAAGTCACCCTGATTTAAACAGGCAAAAAATCGCCTTCCCAGTCTTCTGGGAAGATGAACACTTTACAAACACACATGGAGAAAGCTTTCAAAAATGTGCTTGCAGATAGTACTGAATGCATGGTGTTTATTTATAAATTAAGCATCAAGGCAGGTGAAGACATTAGTCATGTGTGTTTAGAGAAGCTAACAAAGGAAACAGAAGTAGACAGGATGGAAGCTTAGAGAGGAAAGAATTTAAATTGGGAAACGGTTTGTCATCGGACAACATTCTGTTGTATAACTTCCGTTTGTTCTCAGGATCTGACCTCTCTGAGTATCTGCTGCAGTTGTACAATAACAACAAGAGATTTACTCACAGCTGTTCACGAGGAAAGGGGAGGTTTTTTTTTTTTTTTTTTTTTTTCTTCCTTGGTTTTTAAATAATTTCAAAAGAGCCTTGGTGGACTGAGATTTAGGCAAGCCATAATCGATGCCTGGGGTAAATCTCTGGTTAATGGGAATTCGGCAATAGTGGAAAGACAGATTGGTTTGGCCAAGTTTCACTCTGTTCTCACAATCTGGCCTTGGGCTAGTGGATCGAAATTGAAAAGGGTCTGGGGAGACATTAAACAGAAAAGAACTTTTGGACACTGTTCCGGTCGAGATCCTAGAAAATGAGCTTAAGGAAGAGTCTACACACTCACGCTTTCTCAAATGTTTGCAACAGAGAGAAAGAAAGGATTTGAAACAAAAGGGGAAAAGGCAAATAAATTATGAGGTGATACAGTACGTTCACGGCCACATTTGTCAAAGGAACACTGCTATTATTGGAATATAAGATACTCTCTCATGTGGTGAAGGTTTGGTTTCCTTTGACGCTGTGCTCAGAGATCACTTTGGGTGAAGTGATTAGGTCATGACGTGATTACTTCATCAGTGACTTAATCCACAGATTGATAATTTGATTGTGCAAATGTCAGGCATCAATAATTGCCTGTAATTCAAGCTTCAGGGAATCCAACCCTCCTTCTGATTCTGCTGGTACCTGTTCTCACATATGCACGTGCCCACACATGAGCACAATTCAAGAATAAAAATATAAAAACATTTTTTTTTAACTCTGGTGGTGTTCTTGGGCCATGGATTCTAGTCAGAGGAAATAGGTCTCAGACATGGCTTTGAAGAATATATCTTGTCCCCTTCTCCTTCCCTTCGTGTTTTGCCTCCTGGTTTCCAGGAGTTGAGAAATCTCTCTGCCACAGTCTATTGCTGTCATAATTCTCTGTCTTGCCTCAGGTCAGCCAAACAGAGTGAAGGGTCTGAAGCAGTGAGCCAAACTAAATTTCTCCTTCCCTAAGTTAATTCCATCAAGTATATTGTTACAGAAGCTGACTAGTGCAAAATAAATGTGAATTGTTTGGCCAAATATAAAGTTGATTAATCATGAAAATGAATGAACTATTCTAGCCAATATAAAACTAAATCACACCTACTGATGATAAGTTGTAAATTAATTGATGGAAGAAAGGGCTCTAGTTGTATATTTTACCAGGTTAGAATAGTGCACTTTCTAGCTTCATCTGAAAAAAAAATACGCTAGAATGTATAGTTTCAAAGTCACTTCTGATGCTTCTGGTTATGCTAAAATGGCTTCAGTAAACTTTAAAAACTTATGTATTTTATTTTTTGAGATTAAATGTAATTATGTCATCCCCCTTCCAATTCTTTCCTTCAAACCCCCCATATACCTCTTTTTTCTGTCATTCAAATTAATGGATTTTTCATTAATTGCTGTTACATACATTTATGTAGGTTTTAAATACATAAACATAACCTGCTAGTCTGTATAGTGTTGCTTGTATGCTCATACTTTCAGGGCTGACTATTTGCTATAAGATAACCAATTTCTGTGTTCTTCCCTTGAGAAAGACTATTTTTCCCAATCTCAGCATTTCCTAGTTGCCTGTAGTTCTTTGTGAAGAGCTGAAATATTTGTGGTTTAAGAAAATTCCCCAACAAAGATTATGATGGTGAAGAATCCTCTATGACTATAGATCCTTCATAATGTTCCTGCTGCTTCACAAGTATTTTTAAGAAAATGGAGAACTTTGCAGAGGCACTAAACAGAGCCTCTTCAGAGTTACCACTAGGCTTTTTTGTCAAGGTATCTTTCTGGAGACACTCTAGTGATGAACCCAAGCAATGTGTGAGGTTCTTCAGTTCTCTAGGCAGCATCTGGGCTATTTGATCTGTGCTATTTCTTCCCTTTTCTTCCTCCCTTTGTTTCTGTGCATGCTATGCTGTGTGTGATTTGTAACTCTTCATGTGTATGTGAGCAGGTGCAAACACATCTGTATGAGTGTGTACTCAGAGGTCACAGGTTGGCAGCCAGTGTCCCCTTTGATCTTTGAGAAAGTGTCTCTCACTGAACCTGGAACTAATGAACTGTCTGGGCTGATGGTCCAGCACCTCCTAGGATCTGGCTGCTTTGCTGAACTCTATGTGCTAGCTTTCCAGATAGACTTTGCTGCTCTTGGCTTTTGTATGGATTCTGAGACTAAACACTCAGTTTCTCCCACTTCCACTTCACTACCACCAGGGCAACTTATAGAAGCAGCACAATACCCACTTAACCATCATCCTAGCCATGCCACAGCTCTGTGACCTCTCAAAGCTTCACAGAGCTTTATCTAGCATAGATAGCATCTGTTATCATAACTAAACACACAGAGAATCAAGTGGTTGATATGCACCATGCATGCTTAATCTGCAGTAAAATTAACACCCCATTTAGCTACTGTTGATAAAATTGATTCCCTGAAAGACATGATAAATGTTTGAGGTAACAGATCATGCTGACCAGGTTTAATTTTTATGTTTTATTTTAGTCCCTATTCTATTGCTGTACTAAGCTATCACAAGCAAAGCAAAGTATAAAAGAAAGTGGTTTTAATTGGTTGGCTATTTTAGAAGGTTAGATTTTGTAAGTATTAATGGTGTGCAGCATGGCAGCAGGCAGACAGGCATGGTGCTGGAGCAGTAACCAAAAGGTTACAACTTGATCCACAATAACCATCACACACACACACACACACACACACACACAGAGAGAGAGAGAGAGAGAGAGAGAGAGAGAGAGAGAGAGAGAGAGACAGACAGAGACAGAGACAGAGAGACAGAGAGCAGAAAGAGAGGGAGAGAGAAGAGGGAGGGAGAGAGAGAATGGAGGAAAAGAGAGATGGGGAGAGACAGAGAGAGAGCAGAGAGAGAGATGGAGAGAGGGGGGGAAGAAAGAGGAAGGAGACAGACAAGAGACAAAGGAGATAAAGATGAAGACAGATCACTAAGTTTGAATGACTTTCAGTGTTGAAACCTCAAAGCCTGTGTCCAGTAACACATCTCCTTCAAAAGGGCAACACCCTCTAATCCTTCCCAAACAGTCCCATCAACTAGGGATCAAGTATTGGAATATATGGGGGCCATTCTCATTCAAACCACCACAACAATGTATGCATGTAATGGAACATCACACTGAATCAGTAGACATACAGAATTAGTATGGATCATTTACACATAAGCCTTATTATACACTGTTTCTGGGTTGATTATAAAAGTGGTCCCCAGTATCAGGTCCTCTCACTTTCTGAATCTTTCCATAAAGGGGATGCATTCTTTTCCCAAGCATGAACCCTTTTCAAAAAGATGTACTTTTATGAGCTCCTGGATGACAAACTTGCGATGTATTTTGATTCACAAAACTTTTTCCACAGCCTAACATACCCATCACACTTTTCAAAAAAAAAAAAAAAATTATGGCATAACATTGAGACCTAAGGAGCATCCACTTGAACAGCATATGGAATGCTGCAGATCTCTAAATGGGGTATTTTGATAATCCTTCAAATAATGTGCCCCACCTTTTACCTACCTGCATGTGAAATCAGGATACTGTATTACACACATGGTCATAATAAACGCACTAAGGTATTTGGATCTATCTAAACCTTTTCTTTCTTTTTTTCTTAGCATAATATAATGGAGAGCAAAAAATTTATTTGTTCAGTGAAAATGTCACATTTTGTGAGTCATTCATTCAGCAGTATTTGGTTAATTTGATTTTGTTGGGCATTTTTATAAATCTGATATATTTACCCAGAGGACTTTTGGCACTAGCAGCATATTAAAGTAAGGAAAAAAATAACCATGCAGCCTAGAATTGGGAAGACTCAATTGCATCCAGATGAGGGCCAAATCCACTTCAGATTTCCAAAGCAAACAGAATTAATTGTGTCAAAAATTAATCCTTTGGAGACCTCTGGAATGTATATTTATCCCTCTCCTAATTACTGTGGCATTCTGGTGACCCTATTTTGTATTTTTTCCCATCCCCCACCCTGCTTTTTGTCTTCCTTTTGGTTCATTATCCTTCCTGTCTTTGATTCACGCTGTTCTTCTGAACTCATAATCAAAAGGTGGAGTTGAAGCAGATTCATGGTGGGCATTTGACTTTTTAGAATGCATTCCAGGTTCTTGCCTTGCTCTGGCTCAGTGCAACAGTAGTAGCTCATCTGGTTTCCTTGGCATGTGGAGCATCCTGTCCTCCTTTACCCGGCATGCCTCGAAACAGTCAATCATCCTTAAACCTTTGGGTGTGGCAGTTTTGAATGACAGTCTGGGGACACTTGAGAAGAACATTATCAATAGGAAAGAGGGAAGAGAGAAAACAAGAGTACTTGGATTTCTGGGTAAGATTATGTGACCTACGTATAATGAATGGTTCCTGGGTGATTCATAACAGTGTTGTATAGCTCTGAGTGTCTCCATCTAATGTGGGAGCATTAAAACTCGAGCATAAAAACTGTGACCAATGCCAGCAGACACCGTGTTCACTTCCTCACAGTGTGACCTACCTCTTTCCCTCCTTTTACCCATATTTGTTCTGTTCTCAAAATATTTATTCTTACTTAAAAAATAAGCTTAAATTTGCCTCTCAAGAACTCATCTTCAATCTATGTCATCCACTCCCTTGTACCACCTCTGTGTGCATCCACAAATTTTATTGGGAAATGGAGACTCACATTAAAGTAAAAACCCATGTCTCTAGCATGACTACAAAATCATGAGCAGAAAAATCGGTATTGTGTGGTTCCTATAGACTAAATGCCTGTGCCCACTCACCACAAAAAAAAATTATAAGTTGAAATCATGATCCTAATACAATAACTAAGAAGTGAGGTCTTTGGGTGGTATGGTGGCAGCTGTACTCAGAAGGATGAAGTACACCCAAGTGAAGAACAGATATAAGGCTGCTATCTCCATGGAAGTGATGCATGAGCTGATCCGAATTCTAACTGAGAAACATCCAAAATGGCCAGTGGCTTCAGGGCAATGATTGGCCAGTGTTTTGAAGCTCAGATGCAATTACCACTGCAGCAAATATTCAACACAGAGCTGATCCCCTGTATGCATATGATGAGGTGGGTAAAGGAGCTGCTCTTGGAAGCAGCCCAGAAAAAGGGAAATCATTCACCAACTGTTAGCTACTTTGGGAGATAAAACTGATTTCATTCTTTACTCTGATGCTTCCCAAGGTTAAGCCCAGGGTCAGATGGCGCACATATTGAGTGTGAAGCAGGTCATGAGGATGCGCTGAGAAACAGGATGGCTGGGAGAGGCACAACTCTTGAGGATGAAAGAGGCTACATTTATCTTCCAGCAGCCTAGGCCACCCTGCTAATACAGCAAAGTCAGCTCTTTGTGTGCAGCTGGACATGGTGCCCTCCATCCATATGCATGAGCCTGACTCCCTGACTCTTCCACAGTCCTCTTCCTTAATCTCTCATGAATTCAAGGTGGTTCTAAGAATATAATAAGATTTCTCTATTTCTTTTCAGAGAGGTTTTTCTTTTTTGTATTTATTTTAAGCCCAAGTAAATACATTTATTTTTTTTAAATTAAAAGTTTGTCCTGCTTTCTCTCAACTAAGCATGTTTTTTTTTATTTGACAACAGACACATTTTTCCCAGATGTATAAACTCAAGAAACTACTATTTTAAAATAATCAGTACAAATGATTCTTAAGGTAGAGTGAGAATGTAGACAAAATTCACTGTCTAGCATATTCCTGTGTGTGTAAGGATCTGCAGCAACTTTTATTTTATATAACATTATTATGCTATTTTAATACCCTGAAGTATGCTGATATTCTTATGTAAATGACACTCAGATTCTTCAGTGTAGCTTGGACAGTCTGTTAGGTATAAATATGTTAAGTTTTATAATGCCAGAACTAAAATGGAGCTAAAAATTTTGTAGCCTGACTTTGTGCACCCTTTAAAAAAAAAAAAAGTGAAAGCTGTCGCTGCATAACACCAAAAAGCTGGGCAGAAAAAGACATATTAAAATGAAATTATTAAATGTCACAGGAATGAAAAATGATTTGTGGTGCTATGTATTTCAGTCATATGAACTGTAATTAAACCAATTTTTTCCAAATATTGAATATTACATTTAGCATCATGCACATAGACTTTATCCCTTGGGGGGAAACCCTGGAAAGTTGATATTCATCTATATACCTTTGTAATATTGGTTTTCCAAAACCAAATCTTCAGAGCCTGGGGCAAACTGTCAAAAGCTTTCTCACATCACCGTATCATCCACTCTAGGATTTTATGATTTGAGATGATCCCTCAAACAAAATTTCAAATAAAGCCCCACTTATGGGCATCTACTTTGCACAAGGCTTGCTGCTGGCAATTCATTAAAGCACCCTCTTCTCATGGATGCTGTGAGCCCTGTACAGGTGACCTAGAGGACTAAGACATTTTTTCCTCCACCTGCTAGGGCAACTATTTTATTCTCTAGAAGCCAACCTTTAACAAAGGCTCTTACCTCAAATCACATCTTCCTTCAAGAGTAACCTTTATTCAATAACCAAAGGCCTGCATGTCTTGCCTCAGGTTGTATTGAAGGCTCCCCCAGATTCTGAAGAGTTCTTTGTGGGTCCTTCTGGGGACTTCTCAATTGTCTTCCCCATTCCCTTTGCGCCATGCTGACTCCTTCATTTTCATCCAAATACTGATGCTGATGCTTTCCCTAGGTAGCATCCTTCTCATATACAAAAACTACCTTATCCTTACCTGAAAAGTTGACCAGAAAACCTTATTAAATATTTACTGTCTGTGGAAAGTGAAGCATTTTTAAAAAATAGTTGACAGGAAGCTAATAGTTTATCAGGAAAATATTTCCAGGAGAGCTTGAAAAGAAAACAACAGCAAAACACACCAATAATTAAAAGAAGAAAAGGTCTTGAATTTGTGAGGGGGTGCATGGGAGAATTTGAAGGGATAAAGAGATGGTTTAAAATATATGCATACACATATACACATATGCGTATGCAGGCACACATACATACAAATAGAAACCATGAAATACAATAATTACAGTCCCCAAGAGTAAAAGTCTCAAAAAAATTAAATTAAAATTTCCCAGCGGGAAGAAAAAAATCCCAATGGAAATTTAACATTGAGCTATTAAAAGTAGCACCCTTCGATGTATACATGGGGTTCTCTGTAAAGTGCCACAATGCCACATGGTTTCCCATTTGGTTCCAATAGAGTTGAAAGAGAGTATTTCTACAAAATGAATGGAGCCTGATAAATTTCTCTCATCCTTAGAATAATAACGGATTATAGACGTTAAGAAAAAGAAACATCACAGCTCCTGCATTTATGACTCATTTTAACATAACAAAAGGGTGGGAAGATTGTAAGAGCCAGAAGACCAGGAAGCCCGCTGTGATGCAGTCTCGTTCAGAAATGGCTTCATATACACACCCGGTGTATAGCAATAACAATGGACATGTTAACAAGGAAGATGGGAAACTTTGCAGGGTTCAAACCATCGGGGGTTAAGAAAAACTATAGACAACTACTGACGATGGGGAGAGAGAGACTTTTGCCTCCCGAAGGGATGAGCCCTTTCATTGGTTGTCCTATGTATAGTATTCAGCCTTGAAATCACATACACACAAACAACCAAAATGCATTCAGCATGTTCTATTTCTATGGATACATAAATATACTTGGAAACACACGTGTGCTTGCATATGTCTATGTGTTCAGATGTTCATTGTTCATGTGCATGTGTGTGTGTGTGTGTGTGTGTGTGTGTGTGTGTGTGTGTGTGTAACAAATATAAGCAAAAACCAGGCTATCAACTTGGGAATGGGAAAGCATGGAATGGGTACAAGGGACGTAGCTAAGAGGCTGGCGGATGTGAATTAAAGGAGGACTGTTGTAATTCTTTTTTTTTTTCTTTTTAAAAAAGTAAACAGTCAAGTGTGGTGGTTTCTTACACACTTTTAATCCCAGCACCTGGGAGACAGAAGCAGAAGGATCTCTGTGAGTTCAAGGCCAGCCTAGACTATAGAGTGAGTTACAGAATTGTCAGGACTACATAGAGAGAGGCTGTCTCAGCTTCTCTCAAAAAAAAAAAAAAAAAAAAAAAAAAAAGTAAAAGAAAGAACAAAAGACAACACTGTGCTTATTGTGACTGAAATATGCAGAGATAATGAAAGAGCAGGTACTGAAAGACATATCTACGTGAAGTATAGGAGAGATTGATGTTTTGTAGGGGCCGCATAATGAAAGATCAAGATATTTTTATTAATCATTGTATTTATTTACATTTCAAATGTCATCCTCCTTCCCAGTCTCCCCTCCAGGAATCCTTCATCCCCCTCCCTTTTGCCTCTAAGAGGGTGCTTCCCCACCCACACACCCAGTCCTGCCTCACCTCTCTAGCATCCTCCTTCTCTGGGGCCATCAAGCCTCCATGGGACCAAGGGCCTCCCCTCCCACTGACGCCAGATAAAAATATTTTCTTCACAGAAAGCTTTTGGCACCTGTACAGGGAGGGACTGAGGAAGAGGACAATTAGCCAGAAAAAGAAGACCTTAACTTTTAAATTAAAGACAGCTCTGTTTAACCTGTAATACGATGAAAGTTTCTCTACTTCCTGGATAAATGTTTGAAGTTAATACTGGAAAGGTGAAGCATACATAGACACATACATACACATATATATTCACTAGACTATGAATTATTATTCATAACGGGGTTTCCAATTTATTGTTCTATTGTGTATGAAGTTCCATGTAGAAGAAGTATGACTCACACTTTCATATAAAAGGGTATTTGTAACATTACAAAGGTCACCAAGATTCTGGGATCTCAAGAGAGTCAATCAGTGGCATCAGAGGTATCTGAAATGGCATCATTTGATTGGAGATGATTTCCTGTTCTGTACCTGTTTTTCGACCTTTGCTTGCTTGTTGTCCCCTATAGGAGGCAGAGCACAGGTTTGCAGCTAGTGCTGGTCAATGATTTACATCAATAAACAGCCTCAAGCTCTCTGCTTTCTTTTACTTTTTCTTACAAAGAAATATTTTCAGGCAGGAATCTAAATATTAGGCTAGAACAAAAAGTAATTTCAGTCAGGAATCTAAATTTTAGGCTAGAACAAGGAAGTAGGTTTCAGACATGGAAATGACCCTGGGCTGGGACAGGGAAGTTGGCTCACATATTTTGGTCATCCTGATAAGCCCCTAGAAACAGTGATCATGGGAGTGTTCAAGAAACTTAGTTTATTGCTTTGCTTGTTCTTTGACTATTTTTATTTATTGTTGTGCTTGTTTCTTGACTATTTGCTTCTATTGTATTGCTAGTTCCTCAATCTAGAACTAACCTTAATACTTGCATGTAATTAAAATGATATAAAAGAAAAAAAGAGAAGGGAGATGGGATAGGGTGGTTCTTGGGAGGGGAAATGGGGAAAGGAGAAGGCATCTGAAATGCAAATAAACAAAATATCCAATAAAAAAAGAAAAAAATCTAACAAGATGACTATTTGTGTTTATTGTCTTGCTTAATTCTTGACTATTTGCATCTATTGTATTACTAGTTCCTGAACCTACAACTGACCTTAATACTCACACGAAATTAAAATGGTATAAAAGCAGACTGGGGGGGGGGGATCTAACATTATAATAACCTATAGCACCACTAGCCAATAAAACTATAAAAAATAATTGGAAGTTTCATGTTCTTTGCTGCCTAATAAAGTAGCTATAGACAACTATAGCACTCAAAACTGGGAAAACCCAAGTTTCTGTAACTTTAATTGGTTTTTGTTTAAATGTATGCAGTTATATGCGTTTAAGAGCTACCTTATTGGAGAACACAGATATAGGCTGCCTCATAGGTAACTAAAATCATGTGTTGCCATTCCTCCAGGAAGTAAGGAAATTGCCCCCTGTATCCATGATAATGATGTTTCCTGTTTCACTGCAGGTAAGTGCTCATTCTCCAGGTTATTCTTGATCTGCCTGTGATAACAACTCAGCCTAATATGACTTGAAACTGAAGTTGATAATCTCATCTCTGGAAGCTAAATCTAGCCTGCTGTCTTTTTTTTTTTTTTTTTTTTTTTTTCAGAAAAAAAGAGAAAAACAGTACCAGTGGTATTAGAACACAGCATGGCTACCTGTTTAGAATTACATTAATTGCTAGCACCACTGCTTCTGAAATTGCTTTGACACAAGAGTTAAGACAGCTACTTTTGTTAATCATTTAGCAAAAAATGTTACTAATTGTTGAATATACAAGAGGATTTAGATAGGTATTTGGAACAATGGATTGATGCTCTTTATCCTATTCAAATTATTGGAAGGAGGTTCCGAGTTTAAGAGTAAGAAGCCATCTCAAGTGTCATGCCAAATACCATTTAATTCATGTTAATTCTAAAATTTACAGTGGTAGTCATTATAATTAGGAAAAAGTTTAAAGACACTAGCAGTGTATTTAGCATAATTCTAACACCTCTCTGGATATTTTAACTTCAAATAGCAAGCTTATGAATTTAAAGAATGCTGCTCTGCTGAGTGTTGATGTGGAAGATACTGCTGATAAAATTACCCACGGCCTGAGGTCAGTATTTCTATTTTTGTCAAGCTTCAAGAATGGCATATATATAGCTTGATCATGCTAGCCCTTTTTGTCCTGAAAATACTTTATTCCTGCCCATTGTGTTAAAGCTTTTCTTTAACAACATCAACATGTTGGCAGCCAAAGTACATGGCTTGAACCTGAAAATGGACCCCTAGACAGAGTTATTAAATTAGCAGGCTGACAAGCCAAGGACAGGTAAGATTCTCCATCTGTGCCTTACCAGCCTAAGACAGAAGCACATCGCATTTGATAATACATATTCCATGATGGGTAAGGAAGACATTCTTGGCAGAATGACCTAAGACAGTCTCAGTCTTGTTTATGAAATAAAAAGGGAGGAGAGTTGGAGAGCTTTCGAGGCTGCTTGGCAAGAATCTGACATGGGTCAAAGACAAGAAAATGGGCTGCTTGGCAGGAATATGACATTGGCCAAGAAAAAGGAAGTAGGCTTCAGGCAGGAATCAGACATTAGGCTAGAACAAAGAAGTCATTTCAGGCAGGAATCTAAATTTTAGGCTAGAACAAGGAAGTAGGCTTCAGACATGGAAACGACTCTGGGCTGGGACAGGGAAGTTGGCTCACATATTTTGGTCATCCTGATAAGCCCCTAGAAACAGTGATCACAGGAGTGTTCAAGAAACTTAGTTCATTGCCTTGCTTATTCTTTGACTATTTTTATTTATTGCTGTGCTTGTTTCCTGACTATTTGCCTCTATTGTATTGCTAGTTCCTCAATCTAGAACTGACCTTAATACTTGCATGTAATTAAAATGGTATAAAAGCAAAAAGGAGGATGGGAGATGGGATAAGGTGTTTCTTGGGAAGGGAAATGGGGAAAGTAGAAGGCATCTGAAATGTAAATTTAAAAAATAGTTTACTAAAGTAATAATTTACTATAAGTTAGCAAATGGAAAAAAAAAGCAAAAGAAAATGAAAATTATCTACAACAGCTCCCCATGCCACAATGGCATGGCTGGAATACTTCAGCAGTGGAAGTAAAAAATATTTTTTTCTAATTCCCTGAATTAGAATGAGGTTAAAAACAAAGCCCAAATATTATCTTTGTAGCTTTAAAGATCTATTTTATCAGACTAGGCTTGCACATCAACAGTTGGATGCTTTTCAACTTTTTCATTTGACACCAAATGTATTGGTTATGTAAGTTCAACCTTCACCTTGCCTTGGGGCAAAATTTGATAAACTGGTGTTCTTTCTTAGAAAGTGGGTGTCTGAATAAAGACTGGACCCCATGCTGCTGGCTGGTGATCTACAGTGCTTCCCAAGACCTTCACAATTCTTCCACACCATTTTCTGTCCTTCTTTTAAAAGGAAATAAAATTTAATTATGGACTGTGGTCCCATTTGACTGATTGAAAACTTATGGGAAGGATTTATCCCCATAGCAAAATCATAGCAAGCTATCACCCATTCAATGTAGAAATGTTACTTTAACTTCTCACTTTAAGCTAGATTTAAATATGTATGAGAACTTCAACTGTATCCTTGGATGCTTTGGTTTATCCATCCAGAGATCATCATGCTAAGTGCTGAGATTTTAAGTCAGCCTCCTCTCCTGCCTTACATTTACATGAGTGCTCAGGATCCAAACTCTGATTTCCATGCTTGCATGACAAACACCTTATTCATTGAGTTACCTCTCCAGTTTATAAGGTCTAGCTTCCTAACATTTCCGTTTTGTATTTGTGACCACACAGTTATCCAAAGAGTCTGGAAAAAAATCAAAAACAAAAACAAACAAACAAACAAAAAACAGTAATCAGGCCTCTGTGGGCAGAAAAATGTCAGCAGAGAGAACTGAAAAATTGTGATAAGGATGCTGAAGGGCAGCCCTCTGCTGCTGATGGCTCTGGCAGGGGTGCTGGTGGGGAAGGGACTGGCCACCAAGAGTTCAACCATGCTCCAGTGAGTATATGGATAACATAAATTAGACTTAGCTTTCTTCCCCACTTCTTTTTTTGTGGGGTATGGTGGTGACAAGGATCAAGGGGAAGACCTGGGAGGACTAGGAAGTGAGTGTGATCAGAGTCCATAATATGAAATTCCCAAAAATTCAATAAAATTTTTATGTAAAAAAGGGGCGGTATGACATGTACTTGGGTTCTTCTGTATGAGAATGGCCTGGGCCTAATAGAGACATTTCCCATCAAAGAAACAGAATGAAAATACCAAGCACCATGTGTTATGTAACTGACCACATAAAGAATACTCTGATTCTTTCACTGACAGTAAGTGTGGCACCTTCCCACTGATTACTGCAATTCTTGTCCACTTAAACTCAGTTCCTCCAGTGAAATCCAAAACAACTCTTGAAACAAAGCAGGAAACTCTTCTCTTGTTTGCTTTTTCATAGACTCCATGGCTTGATGAAGGGCTGATTTTTCAGCATAAAATGTTTTGATTATGAAGAATCAAATTAACACACATATACACACACTTGTGTGTGTACACACACACACACACACACAGTTGAACCCTGCCTTAAAACACACTAATATTATTAAAGGCTAAAAATAGTATTTTACACATATATAGTTTGGATTACATGCCCAGCTATGCTGTGACACATATTAGGTGTCCATTTTGCCACTGACTTACTGAATAAAATAGTCTGGAATGATGTTGAAACCTCACAGTGCCGCACAAATTCTTGTGCTCCCATAACATCTACACAGATATCTGGATACAACCTTGAATCTATATTGTGGTGATAGTGTTTTCAATTATCCATCTTTCTTTTTCTTTCTTCCTTTTTTTTTTTTTTTGCTTGATTTGTAATTGTAATACATTCTATTAATATAATGGCTTTCTTATGAGTTTTCTCTCATCATTTAAACTTAATCTTCTGGTTATGTTTATGTCTTAAATATTCCCTTCTCCCTAGTTATTTTAAAGCATCTGGGAGGGCAGTGATGGAAGAGGATGCAGATACTGTGGGTCAATTTGCCCATCTCTTGAAATGTGGTGGATCTATCCCATGACTCTGCAGCAGATCTGACTCTTGTGGAGTGGCTTTCACTAGATTGTATTTTACCTTTATGCACACTGGGCACTAGACATCAAGAAGAAGAGCATTTGGGATTTTGTTTTTCCTGGTCATGTAGAAAGTTTTAGTAAGGCTTCTATGCTTTTTAAATATGTTCCCCTCCATCATCTCTCCCCTAAACCTTGAAGTTGCCCTGTGCTAGCAATGTTCAGGCAATCTAGCCCTGCTTATGTCACATGGCAAGAAAGAAGCTGGGGACAATACAAAGGATGGAGGTGGGGTGATTAACTCCTTTCCCGTCCATTCTCCTATTCCTCTGATTTCCTCATTAAATAGTTTACCGTGTTATGATGGTTTGTATATGGTCAGCCCAGGAAGTGGCATTATTAGAAGGTATGATCCTGTTGGAGTAGGTGTGGCCTTGTGGAGTAGGTGTGTCATTGTGGGTGTGGGCTTTAAGACTCTCATTCTTGTTGCCATTACTGTAGCCAGTATTCTGCTAGCAGCCTTCAGAAGAAGATGTAGAACTCTCAGCTCTTCCTACTCCATGCCTGCCTAAATGCTGCCATATTCTCACCTTGATGATAATGGACTGAGCTTCTGAACCTGTAAGCCAGCCCCAATTAAATGTTGTCTTTATGAGAGCTGCTTTTGTCATGGTGTCTGTTCACAGCAGTGAACTAAGTAAGACACACCGTGTAACTTCATGCACTATCCTGAATAATGTCCGTGATGAGGACATGAAGATGAAAAGGAAGGAGGTTGCTACAACAAAGAGATAGGAGGGATGGAGGGAAGGAAGAAGGGAGGGAGGGAGAAAGAGAGAGAGAGAAACAAAGAGATAGAGAAAGAGGAGGAAGGAAGGGGGAAGGGCAGGACAGTGGAGAATAGAGAGGAGAGGGAAGAAGAAAAATAGAACAGGAAGAGAAGGAAGGGAATAAAGAAGAAAGGAGAGGAGGGGAGGTAGAGGGAAGAGAAGGAAGTGGAGGGAAGGGAAGGGGGGAACAGAGCAGAAATTTGACATTTTCTCTCCTGTTACAGGGTGTGTTGGTTAGTTTTGATTGCCAGCTTGCCTGCATCTGTGACCGGATGCAGTTTCTTGCTCAGTTTAATTGATGTGCCCAAAATACCTGCCCTAAAGGTGAGCAGCATTTTCTAGTGGCAGCCAAACAAAATGAAATCAGAGGAAAATATACTCTTTTTTACTCTTTTTTACCTGTTTACGTCCACTTAGTGATAGTATCCTCATCCACACTGTTGGGAACTTGTGATCTACCAGACACTGAATGTAGGATGCAGAATGGTGAAGAGTGTTGGTCTTCAAAAGCCATAGTTAAGTGTGTGAGACTGGGAAACTCATCTGCAAACATTTCTTCTAGTAATAAACTTATTTTCAGAAAATCTAAAGAACTTTCCAAATTGATCATTAGAAAATGCAGTATGTCAAAATGTAAGCAAACTGAAGAGTCTCTTCAGTAAAAATGTATTTGTCAGATAAACACATGTTAATGACGCCCAATGAAATTAGCTACATCTGCAATGCAAATCAAGACCACACTATGCTGCCACAGCAAACCCACTAGCTGCTTGCATAAAGACCCATCCCACTAACATTAGCAAGTATGTAGTATCCAGGATTTTCAAACAAGCTGGTATAAATGTAAATTTTTACACGTACTCTGAGAAACAATTCTGTAGCCTCTTTTAAAAAATTTAATGTAATGTATCATTTGACCAGGATATCTACTCACTAGTATTTAAAGGACATAGATTGGCAAAGACTTGCACATAAATGTCTTACAGTAACCCAAATGTGGAAACAACTCAAGCAATTCACTGATGGTTGAATATAAACAAATGTGCTACATCTCTGTAGTGGAATGCCACTCATTAATAAAATCGCACTATTAATGTTACACTTTCTCAGATGAATCTCAAAATAAGTATAAGAGAAAAAGTGAGAGAGAATAGAAGGCAGATTGTATGGTCAGACTTAAGGGGGATTCTTGGACATGCAAAGCAATCTAAAGTGGCAGAAAGAAAACACAGTGGTCATCTGAGGATGAGGTCAGCAGTTGGTCAAAGTTGGCCAACAAAGCGACTTCAGGGAATCTCATAAAGGAGCTTCTGAGCAATAATAATGCACACATGTTCCAAAGATGCCAAAACTGAGTTATCCCAAAATAAAAGATCGTGGAGCCTGTGAATCTGTCCTTGGCAACACTGACTTCTGTATTTGTTTATTTATATACAAAATACTTTTAAGAGTCCCTGATCCAAGTGCTGAGGGTGGCTTCATCAGCAAAGAAACTGGATGAAGTGTCTGCTCAGATGAAATCTATTTAGTTAATAAATATCAGGCTGATTCAAACACTTGCAAGTGTGTTTTAAACTGTGTCTTTCTGCCTTGTCCACAAGAGAGAAAATGTTCCTACCATGCCCATTTAAAAGGCCTTTCCTAGTGAAGGCTTAGGACAGAACCATCTACAGCTCGGTATTAAGAGCTATTTTAGAACTTCAGTATGAACAGGATAGTCAGAGGGAGTTCCCTTTATCTGTCCTGTTTCATAGCATAAATATCAAATAAATACTTCCTAAAAATAGCACATTTGGGTTATTATCCACCCTCACCATCCCCTCTGACACTGCTGTACCTTCCACCACAGTCTTAGTTTCTTCTGGAAGTGAAATGAATTAGAAACCATCTCCCATATGCATAGTTCAAAAGTCAGGATTGGAATATTGTTGCCTGAAGAATTCCCAGCACCAGGGACTCTCCCAAAGAATGCTAAAGTCATGTTTATTCTCAACTCCTGCAGTCCTGAGCAGCCTGTAGCCCCTCAGACCTCAGGCTGCCAAGAGAAACAGGAAAGTGAGAAACTATCTCTAAAAGAAAAAAACACGGCACAGCCATGCTCACTGGTGCTTCTCTTCTTGTTTTCTCTTTCTTTTCTGCTCTGATTCTTTCATTCTTTTATCAAAAGTCAGAAAAATCAGGTTGGTTAAATCTTTTGTTTGAAAGAAAAAAAAAAAAGCCAGTTTCCTTCATTGATTGTAGATACGCCTGGCTAGTGTTTGGGTAAACAACCAAAAAAAAAAAAAAAAAAAAAAAAGACTTTAAGAAAATGAAGATGGAAAAGCAGCATGCTATAGACACAAAGTCATGGAAACCCTCCATGTTGATTCTTGTACTGTAAAAAATATTTCAAAATATTTCATCTTTTTCAAGGAGTGTTGCCTCTAAGGGAGTTGGCTCTGCCCTAGCAGGAAAGAACAGTGAAGAAGCATGCTGGTGTTTAGAGAACGTGAGAAGTATTATTTTAAGATACCCAGCCCTTCTCCACATCCACCATCCAGTTCGTGGTGGGTGAATCAGTATGAGCTCTGTCCCCTGACTTTTTCTTTTTCCAAGATGATTCACTCACCCAAAGGAAAGCTCATTGTATTTCCCTCTCAGCTAGAATCACTCATGTTGTGGATGAAAGTAGACTATAGCCTATTCTACCTTCTAATCGGGAACAGTTGTCTAGCTTGGGTCTAATGGAATACACTTACATGCTAGCAATGCCAGGTAGGGATTTGTTAGGTTTATTCTAAGGTTGCTCCAGACCATTTCTTCTTTACACCTCACCCAAGATGCAAAGAAATGCCATGTGGTAGTTTGAATGAGAAGTTCCTCACGGGCTCATATGTTTGAATACTTGATCTCCAGTTGGTGGCACTGTCTAGAGAAGTTATAGAACCTTCAAGAAGTGCAGACTTGATGAAAGAAAAATATCTCCAGATTCCATGTTTTGAGAATGTATAGTCTTGCCCACTTCCAGTTCAGTCTCTCTGCTTCCTTTGTGTGGTTGACATGGGATCAGTCAGCTTGTTGCCCAGGCCCCTGCTGCCATGCCTTCCTGACTCCTGAACCATGAGCCAAAATAAACTGTCCCATAAGTGATTTTGAGTCTTAGTATTTTATCAAAGCAATGGGAAAATAATTAATACATACAAATTTCAAGAGACCTTCTAGCTATCTCTTTATTTCTATTTATTTTAATTGGATCTAAAAATGGAACTGCCCTTTTAATGTTGTGGTTACTTTTATGTTCATTTTAAACATTTGTTTTTATTATTTGTGTGTTAGGGGTGGTGATTAAGGATAATGGAAGATGGTATCAGATCCACTGGTGCTGGAGTTATAGGTGACTATAAACAACCTTATGTGGGTGTTGACAACTGATCTTGGGACCTATGGGAAAGCAATACATGCTTTGAACTGCTAAGCCTTCTCTCCAGACGCAATTTTATGACTGAATGAAAGGCCTAGCATGGATAGATTTGTATAAGTTGCAAAGAATAAAACAAAGTACTATGACCATTAGACTTCACGGTCCTACTTGATCAGTTATATCTGGACCCTGATGATGTATCAGAAGGAGCTTCCCAGAAGTACTGACCTCAGAGCACTGGATTGTATAAGCAAGAACTCATGAATGAGGAAAAACCCAGGGAGTCAGTGTGAAGTCCCAGAAAGAAGGCCATAGGATATGCAGGCCATCACATTTTATGAAGTGCTAACAAGAAAAGGGGTTAAGCTATAAAATAAAGGGGGGGGGAGGAAACTTCTTAGATGTCTTACTGCTTGAATTTTTCTGACATGAGGCTATGGAATATGGATTCTCTTGAATAAATCTTTTAATAACTGTAGACTACATGTTTCCTTTTAAAAGAAATATTGATTTGTCCCATGGAAGAGAATTCCAAAACCAAAATTATCTAACGTCTCATTTAGCATGAAGTAAAAGGCAAATCCTCTATGCAGGAATATGCAATGTCCACCAGAATAACTCTGCAGCCAACCAACTCCTCCACCAGAAATAAAAACCAGCACAGCACTGTTCTCATGTTCCAGGACTAAGAAAGTATAAACTCAAGACATTTTTCCAAATCAAGTTGAATTTTCTCAGTAGAAAATCATCTGTCCCAAGGTCTAAGACAAGTTTAGGAGGTAAAGATTATCATTTTTTTTAAGAAGGGAAAATCAGTTTAATGTTCCCAAATTGATCATAGTATATCACATTAATAGAATAAAGAAAAACAAATGATCAAAATAGATTATGCACAAAAGCCACATGACTAAATTCTTTAGGCATTCACATAAAATACTCTCAGGAAAAGAAGAACAGAAGGAAAACTTGCAGCTTGATAAAGGACAACACAAACTCCAGTGTAGGGGCAAGAGGGGACCAACAAGGAAGGAGAGAGCAGGGGTTTGGGAGAAAGTGTGTGTGTGTGTGTGTGTGTGTGTGTGTGTGTGTGTGTGTGTGTTAGAACCTGTTGCTTTCTATGCTGACTTTTATTTTTTTTATTTTTTTATTGGATATTTTATTTACATTTCAGATGCCATCCCCTTTCCCCATTTCCCCCCCCCTTAGAAAGCCCCTACCCCATGCCCCCTTTTCCTTTTTGCTTTTATACACTTTTTAAAAATGTTAATCAAAGGCTTTATAAGTTTGGTAATGCAACCCAATACCCAACCTAGATATATCAACTATCTTTGACTGGTGGAGACACGTGAACATCTGCCTCGATATCCCCCCCTCTTTCTCTCTCTTTCTCTCTCTCTCATCACCTAGCTTCTCCTCTCCTTCTCCTCTCCTTACTCCATCTCTTCCTCTAGGTACTCCTCCCACCTTAGCTCCTCCTACATATCACCCTTCCTGTTAAGATAAAACTTTTCTCTCAAAATACAATTAGAGCATAATTATGCCAATTTGTACCAGTGAGGTACAAGATAGTCCTAATACCCAGTCCATCATTTTGTTGACTAACCAGAACTTCTGTCATCTCTCCTAACTAAAACACTTAGTTCTGAACCTGGCTTTTTTCTTGGCTTTAGAATGAATGTCAGCTGAAAACCATCCACTCAGATCTTTTCTCTCAAAGTAAATAGCCAGGACTGGCTATGAGACTATAAGTTTTCAACCCTGTCAGAAATCCAGAATGGCTGAGTTAACTAAAATTATGGGAAGCACAAAGCATAGCTTCTAAAACTTAGCCAATTTATAGAGACCGCTGAACTTTTAAATAACTTTAAAAAAAAAATGAAAGCAACAAATAGATGGGATTGTGCCTCGAGTGAGTACAGGAAGAAAATATTAGCACCTATTGGATGTATTTCCCATTATACTAGTCATTTATCCAATGTAATGAAATAACAACCATGGGGGGATTAACAATAAGGAATTATTGGGATAAAAGGCTGTCACTGTCTTTATTCAAAGGTGGCATGATTCTCTGTGTAGAAAGTTGCAAGGCACAGAGAAAGCCCTAAGAGAGTGAAGCGCTAGTGACTGTGACCTGTTGACATAGACATTGCCAAGTCCAGGACCGTGACCTCAGACTCGGGAAAATAGCAAAGATTAGGATGAACTCGTACTCATCATTTTAACTCAAGTGACCTCTGCTCTCTGAGGAAGGGAATTCTAGGTGGAGACATTTAGACCCCTGGATCCTGTCTATCCTTTATACTCACAGAAAGAAAAAAAAAACAATATTTTAGGTTGTGATTATTTTAATTTGCTCCCGTATTCAGTATATCTTTTCAAAAGCTGAAAGAAAAGCCAGGTGTGGTGCTATTACACCTGTGATCTCAGCATTTAGGAGATGGAAGCTGAAGAATCAGGAGTTCAAGGCCAGCCTTGGTTACAAGAAACGCTTACTACCAAACCAACCAAAACCAAGAAATGAACAAGGTGGAACGCCTTCTCTTCCATTTGTTGAGATGCTTGGTAAACACGGTCTGATAGGAAGGTGCAGGGGCGTGTGTCTTGGGAAACTAAATTCAATTCCCAACTACTCCTTCCTTCACTGCTCCCTTTGACTTGCTTGCTAAGGCCGAAACACCAGCGTCCACTGCTCACAGCACCTGGGCTGGCGGCCTGTGTCATGTTTTAAATCACCTGTTATAGATGCTTTGGAGTGGGAATTCTGCAAAGACCAAGCCTGTGGTTGCCGCTCTGTCTGCTATTAAAGAAAGACTAAAAGCCAGTTGATTGCAGGATGGACACACAGTACGTCTTTCTTTATAAGGCAAACACCAGTTAAAGCAGAGATTCTCAACCTTCCAATGCTGCGACCTTCTAATACACTTCCTTAGGCTGTGTTGACCCCAAACTGTAAACCGAATCTCGTGGTTACTTCATAGCTGCAATTTTGCTGTTGTTATGAATTATAATGTCATTATCTGATATGTAGGATAGCTGATATGTGAGCCCCGTGAAAGTGGGTCACTACCAACAGTTGAGAACCACTGAAATAAGGAAAGAGGTCAGGATTTGTTCGATAAAGAACTAAGAGGAGTGGGCAATTTAAAATCCACCCCTTGCCTTTGAAGCTTGTTTGTTTGTTTTCTTAGACACAAAATATGTTTTCCCTAAAAGCCCCCATCACCTCCTAAACATGGGGGCAGACTTTTCTTTTTTACTTATGGCTTAAAATAAACCTAATTGGGAGGGATTTACAAAAAAGGAATCTTAAAGCTCAAGGTAATTACAGAACACTGAACTGTGAGACTAGGTAGAGAAACAACTGTTAGTAACTACTCTGAAACGTCACTTCTTATTGCCTGAAGTGTGACTTCTTCCTGCGCTGTTCAGAAGAAATGACATTCTAGCTGCATTTAAGGTGGGCTCATGTTCCAGGAGCTTACACTAGACTCCTCAGAAACTGTAAACAAGCCTCTCTCTCTCTCTCTCTCTCTCTCTCTCTCTCTCTCTCTCTCTCTCTCTCTCTCTCTCTCTCTCTCTTTAGGTTTTATATTATATGCACTGTTCCCAAACTGACCACATCTCCACATCTGCCTAACCTGAATCGAATGTGAACTTCTCTGGCTACAACTGACTTCAACATGCACAGCAAATACCTGAATCGAATGTGAACTTCTCTGGCTACAACTGACTTCAACATGCACAGCAAATATGATGGATTTTTCTCTCCTGTGTAAATGCCAGATGCAGACCAGATGTGTGTGCATGGAAGCCCATTGGCCTATTGTGGACACTGTCTGAACACTTAGTCTATAGACAGTCTCTGCTTTAGGATCACTTTGAGATAGTTTACTGAAAACAGGAATTACCAAATGTGACTGTTTTCACTTGAAAACGACCATACTGTGGCATGTCTTCGTGTCAGTGTCATCACTGTTTCCTCAGCTCCTCATTTGTGAATAGATGCACCCCTGAACATCCTGGAGCTCATCCCTACACGTCAGAGGCTTCCTGGAGTGGACACCACACTGCCTCTGTTGAACTTCTCCTTTGCTCTGCATGCTGGTGGCTTATTTCCTATAAATGGGCCCTCTTCACTCCTCTGAAATGCCATGCTTAGCAAGTCAGGTCACCTCTTAGATGAGGGTTTTGCACTGTATTTCTTATTAGGAGCAGAGTGCTGTGGGCAGGTATGCTGCCTCAGCACTCCAACCCCATCAATACATGCATACATTTTCTAAAAGTTTCTGCATTCTATCCAGCATCTAAGCCAGGACAAACACACACACACACACACACACACACACACACACACACACACACACACACACACACGGAAAATAAAATAAATTTAAAAATTTTAAAAACTGACCCTTTTTCTGTTTTTGTATAGCCTGTAAGCTTATATCAATATTGACATTTTAAAAAAATATTTATTTTCTAGACTTTTATAGGTTTGTTGATCTGCAACTTAGACAATTCTCCCCTCTCCTTTTCACAGAATAGAGAGGTCACTCTTCCCCAGCAGAATTTCCTGCACCTGTGACTTCTCTGCACCATAGCTCCCCTGAACTGACATTTGAACCCCCTAGGCTCTGTTTTTGTTCCTTTTGCTACCATGACCTGTCAACCCACATTGCATGTTTCCTGCCTGCCATTCTGGGCCCTCACTCTTTCCTTTCGATTTCTGCACAAGTTACATTCCTCCTGGAATCTGCACCCCTCCTGCTGCAGAGGACTGCATGGCCAGCATGCAGAACTAAAGAGCTATAGTTCAGAAGACTCGAGAGCCTTGGCTGGGGCAGATGTGATATTAACCTAGGCAGGGTCAATCTGAGGAATGAGGTAATAAAATGAAAAAGTCAACATTTAAAAATGAGCAACTCCTGTAAGAGTAGGGTCTACCTCTGTGAATGACTCTCTTTACAGCCTCTCAAGGACAGAAATAGAAATTACATCAGCGAGGGGCACAGAGGAGGCCAACGAACAACCCATAGTCAGCCTCACCCACACTATGTCCATGAATGTAGCTGAAAGCCATCTGGCCTTTTCTGACTTCATCTGGTGATGATGGTGGGGTGACAGAAAAAGATTCAGAGACAGAGACATAGACACAGAGAGACAGAGATAGACAGAGAAACAGAGAGACAGAGACACAGAGAGGAAGAGAGGGAAGAGAGAGAAGGAGAGTGGAGAGAGAGGGATGAGACAAAGGCAGATACTCAGAGAGACAGACAGAGACAAAGAGACAGAGATGGAGAGACGGGAGAGAAACAGAGAGAGGAGACAAAGAGAGAGACAGAGAGAGGAGACAAAGAGAGAGACAGAGAGAGAGAGAGAGAGAGAGAGAGAGAGAGAGAGAGAGAGAGCTCTGTGATCACTGCATCACGGGCACAGAATTAGCTGATATTGACTGACAATGTGAAGTGATAAAAACAAATTAATAAAACTTGAAAAAAATGAAGTCAGACTGAAATGGGTATGTAAAATATAGTTTTAAAAAAATTAACTGATCACACATTCTTTGATGAACCCCTAACAGCACGCTTCTGGAACTAGATTTCATCTAATGGAGGGACTGTCATTATCTTCAGAATCCTGGCCAAGGATTAGCTCCTTATAAACTCCTATAAAGAAGCCCAAATTTCATATAGCTTCTCCTGGGGAAATATGAACAAATCCTCCCTACACGAGGGAATACTGCAATCCAGAAGAAATAACTACACTACATCAAGCCATTAGGACCGACTGAGTACCACCACCTCCTAAGTGCTGCTTCTCACTGTAATTTATTCTCATATTTCTGGTCTCAAGAATCTCACTTTTTAAATGTGCACACACAAAGAGAAGGTGAGTACTTGGGGGATTGGTTGGGAAGAAGAGTATCAACAAGCATGGGAAAGGGATGAAAGACCGTGTAATTGTTGTGTGTTCATGAGGGCCACACACTGCATACATGCATGTGACAAAATAAAAAGAAAACAATTAGCAGTGAATAAATAGGAAAATCAAATATACTGAACACCTCATTTATTTGTGAAACAATGTAAAATTGCACAAGATGATTGATTTGTTAGGAAATGTAGCAAATCAATTTAAAAAATAAAAGACAAAATTTCATTTTATATTGTATGTTGTATTGTTATATTTTATATTGTAGCTGTCCAAATAAAATGTGCTATTGAGAAATTATTGAACTGTTCTATAATTGTTTTGCTCTATGTCTGAATAAAATCTTCCCAATTATCAAAAGATTGTTATCAACATTCATCTTAGTGAAAAATTTAAAACATACGTGATATGAACTAGAGGGGGAAAAGTTTAAATAGAACGGGAGGAGGAGGGAAGGGGTGGACAGGGGCGGTCAACAAAATCTAAGGATGTATATAAAAGCCATATAGAAACATATTACTTTATAAGTACATGATAAAATATCCTTTTTTAAAAGGGGTCTCAAGCAGAAATATGCTGTACGGTGATTAAGTCTTCTCTCAGATATCACATGTTTGCAAACATACCAATGTTGGGTGTGGAATACCACCCCAGAGGCTTCAAAACAAACCCATATAGTGTCACTTCTCTGAATTATTCATAAGAAATGCACTGAGACACTAATACTGAAGACAACACGTATTCTGGACTCATGGCATGAAGATAACAAACTAGAATTGAGCTGAATTTTTTTTCCTGTCAGTTAGTATTCATAAAGATCAGGAGGCGCCATGCAGGTTGACAGGGAAGAACACTCATCAGCCATCCCTCCCTAGTGTAAACCCTGTTGCAGTCATACAGAACTAGCTGGCATAACAGGACTGATACTGCCCTAGTGGCATGGGTGTTCTGGGGGGTAACTAAGAGCTTCTTGATTGGATTTGAAGCCTGCTCCATGGGGGGAAATTCATAAAGCCTATGACAATACACTCTACAAGCCCTGTGCAGGGAATCTACTATTGATGTTTTGATAAATGAACATACACTTACGCTGACTTCTAAACTTTTATATTTATACACATAAACTAAGACAGCTCTCTCTACCTGGCTCAAGAAGCTTCTTTCAGCAATAGTGACAGTCACATCGGGGCCCTGAACTGGTGAAACTACATGGCAGCTGAATGCTTGTCCCTAGATAGAACACCTATGCCCCACCTCCCCGCACACCCCTACCTCTTTTATATATATAAATAAACACTTTTTATTGGATATTATATTTACATTTCAGATTTTATCCCCTTACCCCATCCCCCCCCCCACCATCCAGGAACCTCCTATCCCATTCCCCCTCCTTCTGCTTCTATGAGGGTGTGCCTCCACCTGCCTTCCACCTCCCCACCCCCGAATTCCCCCCCACTTGGTGTCCAGCCTTCATGGGACCAAGGATCTCCTCTCCCACCTATGCCCAACAAGGCCATCCTCCCCTACATATACAGATGGAGTCATGGGTCCTTCCCTATGTGCTCCCAGGCTGGTGGTTTAGACCCTGGGGAGCTCTGGTTGGTTCACACCCCTACCTCTTAAACTCAAGAAACATCGTGGAAAATGGAATAGAAGAGCTGTGGGAACTACAGGACAGGGAGGAGTGTGATGCATTACTGTCTTCTGAACATGGCATGGCTGATGTAGTAAAGAGCATATAACATCTGTGACAGCCTACAATGGGTCTCTGAAACAAAAATAAAAGCAAATTTATACAGACTAAGCAAATTGTAGTTGTCTGTTTAGGAATAAGTATGTTTGCATGTATGTAAATATGTAAGTTTATGTGTATGTACATCTATACATATATTTGTGTATATGTACACATATGTATACACATATATACATGTGTATGTGTTCATATATGCATGCACATATATTTGTATACATATATGCATATTACAATAAATCATGAAAAGAGAGGTCACAGATTTGAAAGAAAGCAAGAAGAGGTGTGTGGGAGGTTTTGGAGAGAGGAAAGAGAAGAAGCAAATGATGAAAGTATAATCTTTTAAAAAACTAAACAATATTTTCTAAAACTTTAAAAGAAGGAAGGGTGGGGGGAGGACGGGACCTGAGGTCTGTGGGAGTAAGGGGGAATGAGAGAAGGTAATGAAGGTGAGTGCAACTACCTTGTATGTATGCAAGTATGTAATTGTCAATTTAGAGAAAATCTATAGGATGTGTTAGCGGGTTTTACTTCTCATTGGAGTAAATTAAACACTTCTAGATGTTAGAGAGCTCACAGATACACCTGAAGTAGCCCATTATTTTTTATTTGCGCTCTAAACGGCTGTTCTCAAAGCGATTCTGCCCCTTCACTGTGAACACAACACAAGTGCAAGAAAGGCTGCCATGTCCCCCTCAGTAAGATGTATTAACATCTGTAAAGCTGGGAGGAGAAGTAGCTTGGGGAAATTTCATTTCCTCTAGCAGTTCCACCTAGGACTTTGGAAAAGCTTCTTCTGACTCATGTGTCAAGGAACTTCCTGACATGCCAGTTAGAACCGGAGGTCGCAAAGTCCCTTCCTCTCTCCTCCTTTCTTTTCCTTATGTTTTAGCCATCAGCTTGTCAGAAACAATCTGCTAACAGGTGATAAGAGACTTTATTTTAAAAGATCACTATCATGCAAGAGGAGGCTATTCCGTATAGAAAAATCTGAAACATACAATCTTGGAAAGTCTGAAAATCAGAAAAAAAATTTGATTGCTCAACTCTAAAAGATGCTAAGTTCAATGGATATTTTTGCTGCCTATATTAAAACTATAAAAAATACATTATACAGGAATTTGTCTGTGTGATAGAATGGCAGCCTTTTAAAGAAAGAGTACTGCCAGCTTTTAATGGCATAGGTTTATCAAGCTAAGTGGAATATGTGAAGCACAGTAAGAGAAATGTCCCATGCTGTCAATTATTTGTAGAGTCTAAAACAAGCCAAACTCCTAAAACCATTAGCTGGATGTTGAGACAGAGGGATGTAAGCAAGAGGAAATGAAAGAGGCCAGTCAAAGAGTACAGGATTTCAGTCAGATAGAAGAAATTCATTTTACTGTCCACTTAGCTATTATGGTGACTCTATTGATATCATATATTTTGAAACTACTGGAAGTCTAGATTATAAATGTTCTCAATACAAAAAAATGATACAACTAAAATGACACAAGCATTGTCATGATTTAATAATTAATTTCACATTCTGACATACATTAAAATATCACACTGAACCCTTTAAATGTGTATAACTATCACATGTCAGTTGAAAAGAAAAACTATAACACTTCTTATTTACCTACAAGAAATGCACACGTTCCTGAAATAAGAAGATGTATCTCTCTCTGCCTTAATCAGGATTTCTACTGCTGCAGTGAAACACCATGAATGAGAAGTAAGTTGGGGAGGAAAGGGTTTATTCAGCTTACACTTCCACATTCCTGTTCATCACCAAAGGAAGTCAGGACAAGAATTCATACAGGGGAAGAACCTGGAGGCAGGAGCTGGTGCAGAGGCCATGGAGGGATGTTACTTACTGGCTTGCTTCCCCTGGCTTGCTCAGCTTGCCTCCTTATAGAACACAATACTAGAAGCCGAGGGATGGCACCACCAACAATGGGCTAGGCCCTTCCCCCTTGATCACTGATTACAGCTGGCTTTCATGGAGGCATTTCCTCAAGGGAGGATCCTTTCTCTCTGATAACTCCAGCTTGTGTCAAGTTGACACACAAACTAGCCAGTACACTCTCCCACAAGATTAAGCTGTCACGGGCTATTGAGCTCACTATCACCAAGATAACAAACAAACAAACAAACAAAACAAAACAAAACAAAAAAACCAATACACTGACTTAACCCTTTACTAGCCAAACAGTATTTGATCCAGGATGGGAGAAACAGAAATGATCACTGGCTGTCTGAAACCAGAAATATATATATATCAACATAAAAGAATGTTGTCAACTTCCAAATGACCAACACTCATCAAAAAAACAAACTAGATTCTCATTTGTATTTAAAAGCAAATACCAGAAAGCACAGTCCTGATGAAGACGGTACTTAACAACAGGACTTAACAACTTAGAACTGGGGACCAGTTCCAAGAATTGCCTAATGCAATAAAGAGTCAGTTGGAATGATGGGGACATCCCACAATGGAGGCATTGGTTACTAGTCACATCTTATACCTAGCTATCCATGGCTTGATTGATTCACATAGATCAGCATACAATCTATAAGGTACACTCTACTTTGTAACAACCCTGTCATCCTTCCTCTGGGCCTCTTCATTCTCAGCTCTCTGCACCCTACAAGGAGTCTACAGATAATGGAGAAGACACTCCCAGTGTGCCATTGTTAAGTATCGACCACCGTGGGACAAATAGGACTGTGCTATTTGTTATCCACTTACAAATATGAATAAGAATCTTGTTTGTTCTTTTGGTGAGTATTAGACATTTGGAAGTTCCCAACAGTGTTTTATGTGAAGTAGTTCTTACAATGTCCATTCTCTGTAGAAGCCAGAATATTAGGTACGAGCAAAGCACAGGATGAGCCAGACTTCTTGGAAATGTCTTGTCCTAGTGAAGTTATAAATTCAGCTATATAATTCCTCTGAGTCGTTATTTTTTAAGACATTAATGATGCTAATAACTCAAATCTATTGATTACAAATAATACTTTAGCCAGAGATCTATAGAGAAATAATTTCAGTGACGTGTACATCCCAATCTTATACCTGTTATGACACATCTCTCTAGTCCTGCATTCATAATCAAGAACCACATGACAGAAAACACATGGAAGATAATGTAAGATAATGACAGCAAGTTACCTACCAGTCTTTTCCAGCTGCCCTTTATGGTCAGGACTTAGGAACTGCAAAATAAACCAAAGAGTGAGGCTGGGGAGTATCTGCTTCTATTGTAAGGCAGTTTATTTTCCTTGTCACTCTGAATCAGTTAAACAATGGAAATTTCTAAATCTCTGACATCTCAGAGAGAGCCATCAAGTGGAGACACCAACTGTGGAAACAGGTTTTCCATTTCCACAGCACTGACGCGTCAGAGACCAAACAGAGAGACTCTGTAAAGTTAGCACTGCTGGAGAAGTAAGGGGAGCTACAGGTGGGAGATGCTCCAACCTTTAATTTTTTTGATACTCAGTGATGACCTCCAGGATTTGCCATATGGACACATTGTTATTACATCATTGCCTTGAGTGAAGGAGAGATGGGAGCAGTTGAAAGAGACAAACCTGGGAACGGACAAATGAATAGTTGATGGGACAAATCACCGGACTGTCTGTTAATGCTTTTTGATTGACTCGGTCAGGACCTGGCTTTATACGCTCCTGCCGAAGGCACTGCGTGGTACAAACAAGAAATGTTTCCTGATTCCATGGCTTTACTTCTACTTGTTGGAATAGTCCATACAAGAGAAAATAGTACTGTTACACCTTTGATCTCTCTGGTCATAATTCTACTGCTGACTGGTTCCAAGAGTGGCTTATAAAAATCAATTTACAACCAAAATTTTGTACTGATTATTGACTCAGTATTTATGATTTGTTTTTAAATACCAGTAGGGTTTTTTTTTCCTAAAATGAGTATAGAATCATAGAATCTCAGCATTAAGTAAGATTTTGAGATTATAGATCAAGTCTGGTACTTTACAGACTTAAAAACTGAAATAAGCCCTGGAGATTGCAATTGGCTGGTGGAGTGCTTGTTTAGCATACATGAAACCCAAGCTACAACCCCCAAGCATGACATAAACTGGACTTTGCGATGCATGTCTGTAAGTCCAGTGTTCATGAGGTAGAGGCAGAATGATCAGACAGCCAAGGCTATACTCAGCTACATAGATGAGTAAGAGGCCACCCTGGGATGCATGAGCCTCTGTCTTACATACAAAAAGGAAAAAAATCTTAAATCGAGAGTAGAATAAAGAGTAGTGGGGACCAAACTATGATTTCACTGGTGTGTGTGTGTGTGTGCCTGTCTGTGTGTGTCTCTGCATATGTATGTGTGTCTGTCTGTGTATTTGTGTCTGTGTGTGTGTCTCTCTGTGTGTGTCTCTATGTGTCTCTCTCTGTGTGTGTCTGTGTGTGTTTTCTCTTCCCTATAAGAAAACTGTGGAAACCATACTGCCTATTATAATCTATGAAGAGTTGCAAAGATGATTTTCTAAACATTAGCAATTGATAGGGGTCAGGCATTGGTCCGAGTAGGTTTCAGGTGCCCCTGTGCTTCATCTAATACTAATGGAGAGGGCTAGTGGGAACAAGATACAGGATGGAGTGGTCAGGGATGGTACCTAGGATACGCATAACAGCTGCCTATCAGTTAACCAACATGTAGGTATTTTGGTTTCTAAATTGATGATATTGCCATAGAATCAGGTCATCCCAGCTCAGAAGGGAAGAAATAGAATAATCACACCATTAAAAAAGAAAAATGCATTCAGCCAGGCACAGATTTAAATTTTCTTCTTTTGAACTTTGACCTTCTGGGCTAGTGGACCTTATATGCAATGCTACACTCTCTTATGATGGTATAGGCTATTCTGAGCACATTTAATACAGGATGGGCTAAGCTATGATGCTGGGCAAGCCAGGTGAATTAAATGTGTTTTAGTGTGCGGTGGTTTCAGCAAATAATGGGGCATGACTGCATTGTACATTGAACAGCATCTCTCAAGTTCATGACTCTTCAGACTGGAGCTGACTGAGATACCAGCACCCTTTCCCATGGTCAGACAGCTTTATGAGACACACAAGAACCCAAGAAAACTCCAGGAAACAGCACCGAAGACCAGTGGCCTGGTTCTGCTGTTGGAATGTGCAGATGAAGTGTCCTTAAATCCTGCATATGGATCAATGAGTCTCCACTGACACCTGGTTTTCTCAAGCATTTCTAGAATGGCTGGAAATGCAATTGACTGAGTTCCTTACTGCCCAGCTCATCTTTGCAATGTGATGATGATGATGATGATGATGATGATGATGACACATCACGCAGGGACCGTCCCATAAGATAACATCCTGGACTTGACACGCCATGAATAGAGAACTCCACTAACCTGACAATAATCGTTAACTTCAGTTTTATCCCATCCACCAAAGAATTCACTCCATTCCTATGGCTCTGACAGGGGGTATAGTGTTGCTTAGGAGATATTCTCTTAATGTGTATACCTATCACTTCCATACCTGAGATCTCAGAAGAGACCTGAGAGCATAAAGGTGATATGCTATGTTCTTTCCCTTTGTTTCTGAACTTGAACAAGCTGACTCCAGTATTTGTGTTCTACAAGAAGAGAAATGTCTCTCAGTCTGTAATGATATTTTAAAATGCCATTACACAAATTCCAATGATCTAGGGCCAGAGAGAGCTAGCTTAATTAAACAACATAATTTGTTGTTATTGAATGGCCTGTACTCTTGGCACACTGAACTGAAGGTAAACACAGCCTGGACACGACCTTCCAAAAGAATGAGTTATCCCTACAGATTCTTTTGTGTTGCATAGTAGCCCTACAAATTATATAATATATAATATTATATAATATAATATATTATATCAATTATTATAATATATAATATAATACATTATATAATATATAATTAATATATTAATTATATATATTAAATATATTTATATTTATATATATAATTTGTAGGGCTATATGCATATATATTTATAGATAGATAGATAGATAGATAGATAGATAGATAGATAGATAGAGATAGAGATAGAGATAGAGATAGAGATAGAGATAGAGATAGAGATAGATATATCTGCACCCTAGTTTCTACACTTTAAGAACATGATTTTATTTGAAATTATTTTACAGATGTAATTAAACTATATTAAAAGGATATCATCATTGATAATCATGACAAAACTGAAATTCCATGATTAGGGTTCTTTAAAACAGAAAGCATGATGTGGAAAAGACACCACAGGAAGGAGGTTGAGGCTGCAGAAGAAGAAACACTGGGCTGTAATTCAAGGAATGCCAACAGTAATTAAACTTGGAAGGACAAAAAAAGATTTTCCCTCTCTAGAGCCTCTGGAGGGCCACAACACCATATATACTTGAGACTTCTAGTATATAACATGGGAAAGAGTAAATTTCTCTTGTTTTAAACCATGGGATGTGTTTGCTAATACATCACAGCATCCAGGAAAACTTCAAGAATTTTGTTTCTACTGCTGTTCCTATTAATATGCTTTTAGACATGATGGCCCCCATCTTCATGGGAATTTAAATGAATGTGTGGTCAACACAATTGCATTTGGAAACAACTCCCATCCCTACATTATGATTGTAAATTCTCCAACCCCCTTAACTTTTATAAGAGCTCCGTGAAAAGAAAAAATCAAAAACCTTGTCTGTAGATTCCCATTGAAATAGACAGATGTGTAATCTTAGATATTTTCAGATTTAGAAAATAATTTTCAAATGACAATTTTGTTTTCCAGACTTAAAGAGAATAAAAGCTCAGGCTGGAAAACACTACCTGGTGACCCCTGTGGTCACATGGAAGGTCCTACTACCAGAAATGAAGCTATTTACTTTATCGAAATGAATACTGTCTCCTAATTAAGCACATACTCCCATTCCTAACCTGGATTAATTGTGAGGACTCAACTTAAGCTTTCTGAGATCATTTCAAGGTATACAGGAAAACTCTACATTACATCCAGCACATGAGGCAGTGCCTCAGAAACACTCAATAAATGCCTCGTTCAACTGAAATTGACTACATATTTCAAATAATATAAATTTTATAGTTCTCTGTGTACATGCATTATCTTCATTCACTGATGCTCTGGAAACTGCTATTTTGTCTGAGGTAAATCAGAAAGGCACAAAGTACCATGAGAATTTAGAAAAGAAGGAAATTAATTTTTCTAAGAAAACAAGACTGTACTGAACTCACAGGGTATTTGGCTTCAGTTTTGTGGTTATTATAATATGTGTGTGTGTGTGTGTGTGTGTGTGTGTGTGTGTGTGTGTGTGTGTGTATGTGTACAACCATGTAGCTTGGTAAATTTCTTGAAAATCTCTGTGTCTCTTAGTCTCCAGTATCTCCCCCAAAGCATCCACCAAAAGCCCTTCCAAGAAGAAAAGGCAGAGATACACGATCCAGGAAAGTTTTCTGGTTATCATGAATTCTCTCACCTAGAGATGACACAATCTTCATCTTCCACTGCATTCGACTTGAAGTACAAACAAGAAAGTAACAAGTAGCCATGGCCACTCATGGGAAACATTTCTGCTGTAAAGTTTCCATTTCTGTCAGCATTCTCAAAGGAAGTTTTTCTCTTCCAGAGTTACAAAGTTAGATGCAGCTGCTTGACTTGGGAAGCCACTTGGATCATTTGAGGTGTCCCTCAAGAACAAATTGGAATTCTCTGTGTTTGTCAGCGTAGTCCAAAGTCTAATTTATTTAAGCCCAGCCTTTTGTCATTGGAAACCTCAACCGGTCCATTCTGTGCATTTCAGACCCCCATGTGTTTTTGCTCATTTTTGGTTTCTTGTGCAAGTAAGTTTTGCAATTAGATTTATCATTCTGTAAACTTGAGTTCTGCCAATGTCAGGGGCCAAGGTTTCAAGCTATGGTTTGAATCCATTGCTATGAGAACTTAGGGCAAATGACAGAGTTCTGTGTATGGTTATTTTTATATTTGTTTTTAACTTCTGGATGTTGAAGTGTTTTTTGTTTTTTTTTTTTCACTTCTGGGGCTAAGAAGGGGGAGACATTTGGGTTTGGGATTTCCTTCCTCCCTCATCCCCCCTTTTGGATTTCATCTCACTATACTTTTGCTTCTCAAGTTTTCTTACTTTACCTTATTTTTCCTTGAGGAGTAGCTCTGCCTTCCTTCATCCCACAGAAGTAGAAAACAGTTTGGTAGTGGGATGAATTAAGAAGTTATTTGTGGAAGGAATGCTGAGCTCTGGAGAAGTTGCAAAGTTTACACACCGTACACAATGTGGCTACATTCTTCTATACCATATCAGTCCTACTCAGCTCACATAGCAAATCCTTCATTGAGTTATTAAACATAAGTGTGAGCACTGATCTTTGCAAATAGAAATGTTTTTCCTAGACCAACAAATCCATACGTACAACAGGAGACAAAAGGGACTTTAAGGCAAGATGTGTCTTCTCAGCTTTAAGGTAATGTTGTCCCCATAAGCAGAAAGAACTGCACAGGAAATCATGGATCAGTTTAAGTCAAACCTAGAGAGTTTTTTTTTAAGTTTCAGAGTGCTAAATACTTTATTTCAGATAAGGAAAGAAGGAAGGAAGGAAAGAAAGAAGGAAGGAAGGGAGAATTTATTTATTACTTTTGTCAACCTTATTGCACTAAAATTAGCAAATAGAAGCTGTATTTATTTAAAGTGTGCACAATTGCTATTTGTATATTACCCAGGGTGCACTGACTATTACTATAATAATGTTAACCAATACAGTCAACTGTGATAACCTAAAGTTTAAAAAAAAAAAAAAAACCCTAATATTTCCTTCACTGGGTCCCAAGTAAAGAACATGGTGTTACCTATACTCATTATGCTATAAATTACCGTCCCAAATTTTAGTTTTACGGCTTTTATGTGTGTGTCCTGTGGGGTGCCTGTGTGCATGCATGTTCCTATACGAATACCGAAACTAAAAATTGATGTTGGGTGTCTTCCTCAATCACGCTCCGCTCTGCTTAGCTTCCTGGTGAGTCTGGAATTGAGTTTCAGCTAGTCCATGTAGCCAAGCCACCCTTCAGATCACCTGTTAAGCATCCCAAGTGGTAAGGTTGCAGGAGCTGGAGTGTCTGCCCAGATTTTATGCAGAATCTGGGAATCCGACACACAGTGAATGCTTTGTTTATCCCTGAGGCATCTCTTCAGTCCCCCAGTCTCGTCCTCAGCTGAGAGTCTGTACCTTTTGCCTACCCTCTCCTCATTTCTCCCACATTCTGCCACCATTCTACCCTGCTTCTATGAGACCAACAAGTTCAAACTTTACATTTTTCAGAGAACTTTTCTTCTCTATGTTCATTGTTAGACTCAGCATAATGTTCCCCTCCACACACACCCTTTATCCATCATATGGCTCTTAGTCGTCACTCTTATGCACATCTATTATGAAAAGGAGCAAGCTGAGCAAGGAAAAGTGTACAAAACCTAACAGTTGGAGGAGAACAGAAACACTGGGAAGTGTAACGGAAGTAAATCCAGCGCTCGACGACATAGGAAGTGTGAAGAAAATCCCAATCCTACATGGAATAAAGGCGGGGTAACCTCAAAGCATGACCCCTCCAAGCTGAGCTTCCAACTTGTGAAAAGGAATTAAAGAAAAGTTTAAGCAGTGAAGGAAATGATTGAAAACAGAAAGCTGATGAAAACACATGTGAACTTTGAACGAGGGGGCCAAGTTCTAGTCCCAGCAAGCGGCCGAACTTGACACCTTCAGCCATGTGGTTCTGGCTTTCAGGTCACAAATAGAAAAATAAAAAAAGGATGAGGAATCTCCCTCAATGCCTAAAGGAAGTTGTTGATGACAGGCCTGTGCCTGGGATGTCCTTGCATGGAGAGAGCCCTCTCATGAGACTGGGAAGATGAAGCCTAGATTCACCTTGGGGAGACCCCAAGATGCTGAGATGCCAGAGCCATGGCATACCTGCCAAGGAGAGCTGCTAATGGGGAGAGGAACAAGCCCAAGAGAGACAAGCGTGTTGCAGTCAGCAAAGCTGAAAAGAGTTGGAGAACTGAAGAGTTCTTTGATATCAGACACGGAACTGCAGAGTTTAGAGTTTGACCAGTGGGTTTTCAGTCTTGCTTTGGTCCAGTATTTCCTTACTATGCTTCCTTTCCTCGCTTTTGAATGGTAATGTATACCTCGTGCTAGCATGTGTTGCAAAATATGTAATCTGTGTTTCGATTTTGTTTTACAGGGGATTACAGTTAAGAGACTGCCATGAGTCTCAGAAGTAACTATGGACTTTTAAACAGTGTTGAGACTGTGATAGACTGCAGATCAGGACTTTTGAAGTTGTGCTGAATGAAGTTTTGCATTACTGTATAGTTACAAGCCTATGGGGGCCAGGGAGTAGAATCTGATGGTTTAAATAGGAAGGTCTCTCATAAGCTCATATATCTAAATGCTTGGTGATTAGGGAGTCGTGCGACTTGACAGGGATCAAGAGGTGTGGCCATGTTGGAGGATATCACTGTGTGTCATTGAGAATGAGCCTTGAGTTCTCAGAAGCACATAACAAGCCCAGGGTCACTCTCTTCCTTCTGCCTAAAGATCTGGATGTAGAACTCTCAGGTCCTTCCCGTACACCTTGTCTGCTGGTCTGCCACCGTCTTTCTAGCCATGTTGATAATGGGCTAAACCTCTGAAGCAGTAAGTATGCCCTAATTAAATGGTTCTTTTTATAAGAGTTGCTGTGGTCATGGTGTCTCTTCACAGTAATAGAACTTTGATTAAGACACATAGATACCTCCCAAACATTACAGGCTACTGCCAATGCTATTTGTTACCCTTGAGAATGCTAAGGCCCTATGGATGAAGATACTACATCGTTATGTAATAGAACATGGAGAGCTCTAGAATTTACTCAACTGGAAGCTTCACCACTCTGACTATTGTTTATGGTTCTGGAAGGTGAAATCCATGCTACTGTAGGATAAAAATAAACATCAGTTTCACCTGGAATCCATAAGAACGACCTACCTGCGAGATTTGCCAGTTGACAGTGGCACAAATGTCATGGGAGTAAAAGTAACCACTTTTGACTCGATTTGAAGTCTGATCTATGAGATTTACCCACACCTAACACTGTTAACGAGGCCAATAGCCTGAGACTAGATAGGTCCTGGGCCTAGTAGAAAATTTACTATCATTATTCTGTTAAGTAAGCACAGCAATAAAATGACTCCTAATGACTTCTAGCTATACCTACAGATCATCATGTCACTCAATCCTTATCATAGAATCTTCTTATTACAGTAGATGGGAATTAACACAGAGACCCACAAGTGGATAATATGAGAGAGTAAAAGACTATGGCCTGCTCAGCCCTAAATGGAATATCTTTATCAAAGCCCTCCCCTCGAGGCTTAGAGATCTATGTGGAGGAGAAAGGCAGAAAGATTGTAAGATCCAGAGATTATGGATGATTCCAAAGAAAGAACGTCTTCCAAATAAAACAAAGTACGTGCACATATGAACTTACAGAGATCATGGCAGCGTTTACAAGACCCGTACAAGATCAAGCCAGACCAAATCTCTATACAAAGGAGGGAAATAGACACTAAGTCTCATCCCCAGTGAAGATGTTTTTCACAGTTTGTTAGCTTCTATGAAAGGGAAATCAGTTTTCTATAATGGAGTAACAGTAGGCATATCAAGTACATTCCAGTGCAAGCCTCATTCTCAAAGGATAGTTGATTAATGAGTTGTAATTTATGTTTTTCTTTTTTTCAATAGAGAAATGACATGAAATTTGGTGGGTAGGGAGATAGAAGGGAGGTAGAGTTGTGGGGGGCAGAAGGAAAAATATTATCAAAATATATGGTATAGAATTCTCACAGAATAAATAAAAACATTATAAATATGATATATTTTTATTATTTTCCAAAATAAACATATAATGTAAGACACCATTATGGCATTTTTAGCAAATCATGTTTCCTTTCCTCCCCAGCCCTTTTTCTGTAGATTCTTTTCCTCTTTCATGCCCTGCATCCTTCATTTCCCTAATTCCCATCCCTGGCTATCCTTCCTTACTGCTCTCAAAGTCCATTGTTGCATTCTGTTGGTTTTCAATCTAGATTGTTAGAATAACTCACACTTATACTGGTTTACAACTACATATGAATGTATGTATTACAGGTAACACCTATTTACAACATATGAATGTATGTATTACAGGTAAGATCTGCATATATGGGGGAACATGCAGTTTTTTCCCATCTGAGTCCGGATCTTGTCACTTAATAGTAATGTTGACCTTATTAAAGGTTTTACAGGGAATGTGCATCGTACAGCAAATCTTGAACTCCTCTTGCACTTCTTGTTTTTTAAAACTTATTACCTGAAGTCTCATCCTCCTTCTCACCTTGGTGCCTCACGTGTCTAATCAAAGACCCTCCAGGGACAACGCCAGGACTTTGGAGGCACTTGGTATAAAGATAGATCTCTTAGCAAAAATGAACTGTGCTGGTTTTTTTTTTGAGGGTTTCTATGTTTTACAGAGTACATATACAGCAATCTAAAACTAAGCTTTGGATATGCCAAGCTGATTCTGAAGACTGTTTTGGAAGATAGAAGGTTTTGGGATAAATTTGGAGAGCTGTGCCTAACTAATTCTTCCAGGATTTAGTCTAAATGTACAATCTTCAGCTCCAGCTCCAGGAAACATTGCATGGTTGTAGCAGTATCTGGTTGCATACCTAGAATCTGGTGTGGGAGGGGCTGGTAGACACCTTTGCAAGTAATCACAGTGTTAGACATCTCACTATGCTGACAGCCTTCTAAGCATCCTCCCTAAGCTCAGAGCTACCTCCTTCTCTTTGTCTTTCTCCTCCTCTCTCTCCCCTCTCTTTCTCCTCC
The DNA here is from genome assembly GCF_011762505.2 of Arvicanthis niloticus. Taxonomy (NCBI): domain Eukaryota; kingdom Metazoa; phylum Chordata; class Mammalia; order Rodentia; family Muridae; genus Arvicanthis; species Arvicanthis niloticus. Next base: position 12,542,286 of record NC_047676.1, on the reverse strand, counting down.
TGTGCTGCCTCCTCATCCTATTCTGTCTCCTTTCCCTCATTTTCCTCCTTTGCGTCTCTTTCCCCATCATCTCATTGGCATTCTCCTCTGTCGTTTTCTCTCTCTTCTTCTTCCTCCTTCTCTTCTCTCATTCTGAAATACCTAATTCCTTCCTGAATTTTCAGGACACTGAGAAAGATTTTGACAAGTTAAGGGTGATCTGAGGATGATTTAAGTGCACCACTACCCAGCATCCAACATGGAGACACAGTAAAATGCCACATGTGGCTAGCCTAGGGAAAGATAAGAATTCTGAACATATTCTGAATGCACATTGCTTTTCGACTTGAGTAATGCTGAGAAAAAGCTTAAGTCAAACCATTGTAAAACAGGGACCAACTCTCCTGCACAGCCAAATGATTTGCTAAAGAGACATATTTGCTTCAGGTTCTGAAATTTTAGGCTCATGTTAGCTTTTCCACCATTGATATCATGTTGTCCCATGAGCATGTTTTAAGAAAGCCATCTTCCCCCCGAAGCACATGAATAAAATGGACTCTCTTAGTTCCCCAAGTCACCAGCACTCATCATAAATACTTCTTTTGGTAGGACTGTGACTCCGCTAATGATTAAGGATCTTTTTCAAGTTCATTACTGGGCTGTGCTCAGAACTGCTGAGTTGCAGCCCAGTTTGTACCCCAGGTCTAAGCTGTGAGAAGCTCAGGAATGCTCTTGTTACGTGTATTTGCTCTACAGCCATTTGCTGAGGGTAGTCAATAACAAGTTATCATTAGCTCACTTAGTAAGAGCATTGTTTTCTAAAACATCGTACAGGGAAGTCTTTGAGAGGCAATTCCCTTCTCTTTTTCTCTAATAAGTCTTAATACTCTTAGCCCGTCTAATATGTGGCCAGAGCTGCTGAAGCCAGGTGACCTTGTGTGCAAACTGTGCAAGCTTCCTCTACAAACATTCTCTTGTTCCACTCAGCACCAAGTTTACAGATTGCTGTTGAGATGGGTCAGCCAAGGTTCAAATGTCTTCTCTCCCAGGGAAGCTGTTCTCTTCCTTGGAAATACCTTCAGCTTGTGGTGCGTCATTACTTCCTGTGTAGATAATATGCCCTTACCTATCTCCTGTCTCTGTGTTAGCCATGTGTCTGATGGACATTACGGGCTCAGGGTGACAGTCTAAGATAAGAGTGTTAAAAATAACCCTCCAGCATCCTCCTTTGTTATTAGTATACACCAAGACTTGACAGTCACAGGTCAATATTTAAACACTCAAATAATCTTTTCCCCTAACTGCTTTTATTTCATAAAGACTTAGTTATGTATTTTTAAAAAATATTTATTTCTATTTTATGTATATGGGTATGTTGTATACTGTGAGCATACCTGGTACCCTCCAGTACGAGAAAAAGATGCTAAATTCCTTGGAACTAGAATAAAAGCTGCTTGTGAGATGCCATATCGATACTAGGAACCAAATCTAGATCCCTCACAAGAGCAGCAAGTGCTTTCAAACCACCAAGCCATCTCTCTGGCTCCAGAGCTATTAACATTTAAAAATCACTGGATAATAATTTTAAAATATTGCCGTCCATAACCATTGCTTCAGACTTTCCATTGATTTTAATTAGTCAGTGATAGAGACTGAGAATTGCTAAACCCAGGTCCTTGCTAGGTTCTCAGTATCTAGCTGTGTCCTGACCAGCAGTTAGCAGGCCCTACCTCCATAATTCTCAGCATTCAGCTTTGGCTTCTTCCCCTACATGTTTATCTAAACCCTCTCACTAATGTATCGTCTCACAGAACAGTATAGGAGAGGTGACCAAACCAATGGCCAAGCCAATGTCGAACAGCTATTGACTGTTGCTCTTCCTAAAGTTATCTCTTATATAGAAGACCATCTGTTGGAATCTTTCTTTCTACATTATAGGAAAATGGAGGCAATTCTCTACATAAACACTGACTAAGGGAGCCTAAATCTTATAAAAGAAACTTGTAATATCTTGCTCTAATATCCTATGCTACAGAGTTTTCAATTAATTGCTTTATTTAAATTTTATTTTAAATTTATTTTACCTTATTTTAATTTTTTTTCATATGATACATTTTGATCACATTCTCCCCTCCCCTCCCCTTCCCACCTCCGTACACATTCAACTTCAGGTTTTCTCCTTCTTCCTCTCAAAAAAGTTCCCAAATAAAAATCAAAACAGATAAACTAAAAAAAAAACAACAACAACAATAACACAAAAATACAGCTAGTAAATAGTGTGAAACAAATCACCGAAGGTCATGCTGCATGAGCCAATTCCTCTTGGGTGGGAGTCTGCCCTGTAGTGTGGCTTATATATGCAGTGACACACTTGAGAAAACATGTTGTCTCTTTCCCAGCAGCTTTTATTGCACATAGCTTCTTGGTCCTTGTAGGACACTGTGTCTACTTCCCCTTCTCAGTTCTGAAATTTTATCTGACTTAAGCCTGTGCAAGTCATATGTGTGGTATCACAGTGTCTGTGAGTTCATGTGTGGATCAGTCCTGTTGTGTCTGGAAGAAATTGTTTTCTTGCAATCCACCACCTCTGACTCTTACAGTCTTTATATCTCCTCTTATGAATCGATCCCCAAGACTTGAAGCAAGCATTTTGATGAATATATTCTATTTGGGGCTGAATGTTGCAAAGTATCTCACAGTCTCTGAACATTGCCTAGTTGTGGATCTCTTAGTACTCAGCATATACGGCAAGGAGACGCTTCTCTGATGAGGTTTGAGCAGTGCTCTGATTTATGGACAGAACAGGAAGCATTAGGAATCACTTTATTGGTATCCATTAGCATAGTAACAGTACAGCTTTTGCTTTAGGTACTCTATCAATGTCAGGTATAGCTTCCATCCCATGTAGTAGATTTAAATCCAATCAAAAAGTAGTTGGATAACATGTAACATTTACGTCACTATCCCACCAGTGTATCTTGTAGGCAGATCACAATTGTAGGGTTTCAGGGTTTATATCTGGATGGTATTGATTACTTTTCCTTTCCAAAAAGCATGCAAGGTACCTTCCAGGACCATGAATGATGGTCAGGAAGGGTGAAGGTGCTGGTTAGATACCAGCTCGATTTCTCCATGTTCAATAACTCAAGTGAGTTGTGTCTTCTGCAATACAGCCTTCCTGTCAGGTTACATTGGGTGATTAATAGCCTTGGCTATACCTTGTGTTGTTTGAGAAGTCTATGGGATCCATTTGGCCAATGACTCAACAACATATAATCAATGCAGGGACTGGAGGTTTTACTTGGTGGCATAAGATGTCTAGATGGGACATTGTCTCCCATAGTATTTGGTGATTCCATTATGTCCCCCATAGTATTTGGTGATTCCATCAAGAGTCCTTTCATAATACATATATTTTAGAAGGTTTCTAGGATAGTAGGTTTCAGTATGGCTTTTCAAAACAACTTTAGTGTTAGTCGTCAATCCCTGCATTCCTTTTTCACTCTGCTCTTGCCTCCCCTCCCTGATGAATCCTCTTCTCCGTTCCCATTTATCTCTTTATGACATTATCCTCTGTTTCCTCTTCTTTGCATAATGCTACTTGGAGTGTGGTTAATTGTCTTGGTCTTCCTTGCTGTACATTCTGGATTTTGTGTTTCCAAGATTTCTCTATGACTTCCAAATTGTAAAAGACTATGCTTACACTTTATTTCTAACTTGTTTATTCACCAAAATATAGACATACAGCCCAGGCAGATTTGCTTTTCTGCTTTTTAAGCAAGGTGTTACACTATATTTACTCTAGCAACATTCAAAGACTCAATGAAATTCTTCTAAGTCATTTGAAGAATTGTAACATTGACAAAATTGCTTGCAAAATGCTCACATTTTATTTTAAACTCTATATCAAAGGTGCCTGACATGTATGAATAGCAAATAATGATGTTATTGGAGGTCATGTGACATCAAATCAAAGTAGTGCCAAACGTGTTTTCTCTGTATGCTCAGGATTTGTGGGGTTGGAGGGGACTTCTTTATGTTGGTGTAGCCTTTCAGCTTCCTCCTTTGGTAAGGAGCATGAAGTCCTGTATCACATGAAAGGATGGACAAATGAAATTTGCAGAGTACTAATGCCCTATCACTGCCTCTGGTCAGCAATGCATTCCTTCTGTTTCTCTGTATAGGAACTAGGGTAGAACTATGCTTCTCAAACAAGAAGATCATGTGAAACCTCTCCAATATTTACAGCAGAAGATACAAACATTAAACCATATGCTTGTGAGATTTTATAAAAATACTTGCTATTGAGTGACTTCCCTGGGGAATGGGAGGCTTTGTAACCTCAGCCATAAAAATGAATTATATAGATCAAAACATATATCTTGGCAGAGAATAAACCTTGGCTTTCACATACTTTGTTGAAGCGATGTTGTCAACATTCCAGTGACTGCATTTTTAAAATTCCACTAATGAATATACCTCAAATTATAACTAAGCATTATTTCAAATACCCCCCTCTTTCTACAAAGAGCTTTTTCTATAAAAACAGAGCACTTATTTTTAAAATAGTAAATGGATATTCAGGAAAATGAATGCTATAGCAGTGAGGAGCTGCCGCAGAGAAGCTTCTTAGAGGAGAGAAGGTGAAATGCTAAAAACCAAGATGCAGAGGAAAGGGAGCAGGGACATCATCAGACAGGAAAGCATAAACAAGAAAGTCACAGGTGTCACCTTTTAAAAATGGTGTCACTCAAAGGCTAAATGCAAGGTTAAATTGCCATATTTTACAATCTTATTTGATGTAAGAATATGCATAAATATTTAGGTTTAATTTTTCTACAAATATCAATAAGCACCTTTGAATATTCCATTCTCCCTCAATCTGCTTAAAGAGAGTGTGGTCTCTAAACAGAGACCCTCTGATTTTATTATCAGCATATTTGATTCCATTCTTTATTTTTAGGCTCCACAGCTTTGCCAGGAATTAATTATACATACATATATATATATATATATATATATATATATATATATATATAATTTAGAACCACACAAAATGTAATCCAAGAGGCATATCTCTTAAAAATAAAAAGAGTTGTGTTTCATTCCAAGTAATAGATCATCTCTGAACACACTGTTTGACAGACAAGTCTACTGGCATCAGGTATTAGTAAAAGCAGCCTGCAGAGAAAGCACGGAGGTGAAATGTTGAAATAGATCTGTCTGGAAGGCATTCGCAGAGCCAGCAGTTGATAAAAGAGACTCCTTGTCTTTGAATGGGTACCAGGGTGGTTTTCGTACCTCAATCCACATCACATTGGTCTTGCACAGCATATAGTCTTTGCTCTCAGTGTGTAAGTGGTTTTGGTTTTTTGTTTTGTTTTTCCTTGGGATGTATCCCTTTCTCAGTCCTAGAGCTCCTGGCAACTCACTGAACCCTTTGCAACACCCTGGTTTTTATACTCTCCCTCTTTCCCCCTCCCAGCCCAACATCTCCCCACCCACTCTTTGTGTCCTTCAACATCCATTGCTTGCATGCCAGCTCTCATTCTTGGAACCATTTCACAATTAATATACAACCTGACCCACCCCCAATCCCCTTTACAGAGTCTCTTGGGAAAAAAAAAGTTCTGCAAACTTCCCAGGCCGACAGCATTGCACTGTAGCTCCCCCTTTGTAATAGTTTATACTGTTTGGCTGAAATGGCCAGGGAGGCATGAATAATGCTTTTTCTCTCATGCCCTAGGAACATTTAAGGTGCCGTGTAATTCATGCAAAATTACCATGGGAGAATTCTCTCTCCTGAGCTGTTTTGTCCTGTACCCCTGGGGACATGTCAGTTCCAAGAATGGCCCTATAACCACACAATCCCACCATCAATCCCCGCTTTAGAAGTACCTGCTTTATTGACTTTTCTAAAACTAGCCGGCTTTTGTTATTTTTTCCCTCTCCAGTAAAATACTCAAGCACAAAGGTTAATGGTAGATGCTTCTCATTGACTCCATAGGGCTTGTGTCTGAGACAAATGCACAAGTAAAGTCTATGGGCATTAATGAGAAGACTACTCCTGGCCCTTTATTTTATAATTTAAACCTTTACTGAGAGTTTGGTCTACTGTTTGGTGCTATAATTTTTTCATTAAATGAAGCTGGATTCACCCTATATTGGCAATTATCACAGCATCTCTTCCCTTTGCCAAAAAAGGTTCTGGGAAGAATGAAATGAAAAATAGAAGCTCTTGGTGTCTTAATTAGAAGTATAAGACATTCATGTTCTTCTTACTCAGAATGACTAGAAGAACAAACAATATTTTCTCTAGTCTACAATGCAGAAAAAATTTCAGTTTAAGGTATTCTCAAAACCACACACAATGATCTTGTGGTAATTCTATTTTGTAAACCTGAAAATGTCTTACAAATGGATTCTAAAATGTTAAGTGATAAATGAAGTATTTCTGTCTTCTCTTCAGCCATTCTTCCTTTCTTGACAAGGACAAATATCTCTATGTAAAAAGCACAGCTGCTGGAGGAAAGAGAAGTTACGCCCACCACATCTCTAGAAGTCTACTCTCTCCCCATTATTAGTGGTCTTCCGAGTTGGTTTTCTGTTGCACTGATAACATTCTCAAGACTGGGTAATTTGTAAGTAATAGAGATTTATTAATCTCATGACTTTTAAAAGCAAAGACTGTGGCATGCCATCCAGTAAAGTCTTCTTGCTGTGTTCTACCAAGACAGAGGGCATCACATGGGGAGACAGAGTGTGTTAATTCAGGTCTCTTCCTCTTCTAATAAAATATGAATGTCACCATGTGAAGTCTCATGCTGAAGAATGTGCAGAGGCTTCCCTCCTATGATGACTAGTTTTATGTCAACTTGACAAGCTGGAGTCATCTGAGAGGGAAGAACCTCACTGAGAAACTTATTCATAGGTTAGGCTATAGACAACCCTATAGGATGTTTTCTTAATTAATGATCGATGGGGTTGGCTTCAGTTCATTATGGATGGTATTACCCTTGGTCTGGCGGTTCTGGGTGCTAGAAAAAAGCAGACTGAGCAAGCCATGGAGAGCAGGCCAGTAAGCAGCACTCCTCCTTGGCTTTGCATTAGCTCCTGCTTCCACATTCCAGCCAGGTTTAAATTCTGCCTTGGCTTCCCTCAGTCAACTGTGATTTAGTGTATATATAAGCCAAACAAACATTTCCTCCCAAGTTGCTTTTGGCTCTTCTGGTCCACAACAGCAGTAGTAGCCCTAAGACACCTCCCAAAGAGCCAACTTTCAAACATTGCCAACATAAGACTCCTGGGATTAAGTTTCCAATGTAAGAATCAGGCACACATCCAAAACATAGCCGTCAGTTCCCCTTCTAAGACCCAGGACATCTAGCCAGAAGCACAGTCTAGGTTACTGTGACACTATCACCTACTGACCTCTGGACAACGCTATCTATGTATTACAGACTTTAAGAACTGTTCCATCATCATCCTCTCTGCTTCCCTTTTTAATCTCTAACAACAATGCTGTAAGAAAAGGACACTCAGAACTTAATTATCATGGCCTTGATACTGTTATCATCAATCAAAAACATTTGCCCCAATATCCACTCCTCCTAAAAATAAAATACCTCTCTTGCTTTTGTAGCTATTCATCGGACAGCGTCTGAATCCAAACCCCCTTCTTTTTTTCTTTTTTATAATTTTTTATTGGCTATTTTGTTTATTTACATTTCAAATGTTGCCCCCCTTCCAGGTTTCCTCTCCAAAAACCCCCATCTCACCTCCCTCTCTGCTGTCTCCACGAGGTTGCTCCCCCACCCACTTGCCCACTCCTGCCCCACCACCCTAGCATTCCCCTACACTGGGACCTCAAGCCTTCACAGGACCAAGGGCCTCCCCTCCCCAGTACAGATGGTGATGCTTGCAGCCAGCCATCTGATTGAGCAGAAGGACCTCAGTGGAGGAGTTAGGGGAAGGACTGAAGGAGCTGAAGGAGTTTGCAACCCCATAGGAAGAACAATAATATCAACAACCAGACCCCTCAGTGCTCCCAGGGACTAAACCACCAACCAAAGAGCATACATGTAGGGACCCATGGCTCCACCTGCATATGTAGCAGAGGATGGCCTTGACTGGCACCAAACTAACCCTTTTTAATATTGTTCTGTGCTTTCAATGGTCCCTCTATCACTGTCTCTTTTTCTTATTAATTGATTATTTTATTTGTTTACATTTCAAATGCTGCCCCCCTTCCTGGTCTCCCCTCCACACCCCCCATACCAGTTCCCTCCACTTTGCCTCTAAAAGAGTGATCCCTCACCCACTCACCCCTCTCACCTCACCCCTCTAGCATTCTCCTATACTGGAGCAGCAAGCCTCCACAGGACCAAAGCCCTCCCCTCTCATTGATGCCAGATAAGGCAATCCTCTGCTACATAAGTAGCTGGAGCCATAGGCCTATGGATGTATACTCATCGGTTGGTGGTTTAGACCTTGGGTGCTCTAGATCCGGGTAGCTGACATTGTTGTTCTTCCTATAGGGTTGCAATCCCCTTCAGCTCCTTCAGTCCTTCCCCTAACTCTTCCATTGGGATCCCCCTGCTCAGTCCGATGGTTGGTTGTGAGTATCTGCATCTGTCATAGTCAAGTGCTGGAAGAGCCTCTCAAGGGACAGCCATAGTCGACTTCTGTCTATGAGCACTTCTTGGCATCAGCAATAGTGTCAGTGTTTAGTGTCTGCAGACTGGATGGATTCCAAGGCAGGGAAGACTCTGAATGACCTTTCCTTAAGACTCTGCTCTATTTTTGGCCCCTGTGTTTCCTTTAGACAGGGACAATTCTGGGTTAAAAGTTTCCATCACTGTCCTTTATCCATAGCCCATCATCATGATGTGACATCTGCTTCTCTGCTGTAAATGTTATCAATGACTAAGCTATTGTCCCAATTCACAATCCTACTAGACTTGGGCAGTGGACATCCTAAGACACATTACAAGAGCTCTCCATGCATCTTGAAATAAATGACAGGACATGTGTGTGTACCTCCAGAGTCACTAAGTTTTCCTGTCTCTTCCATGGGTACTTCTTACATATCTGAGCTCTACCTTAGGCTTCCTTGATTTCATTTGCTATCAGACTTATCTGAATCTATTCTGATCCCAACTTTTAGTTGACTTGTATTTATATCCTATTTACTTTCAAACGGATTGTAATCTCTTCAAGTTTTATCATATTAAAATTATCTGTTCTATTACTCCATACATTTGTCTCAATAACGCCTCATAATCTACACACTCAAAGCAATTCACAATCTTCCTAAAAATGCTCTTATGTGCAGTGTTCCCCATGGGATGAATAACATATCCACTGACAAGGTGTTGGTGTGGTTCCTAGTTCACAGTAAATGCACAATAAAATTTAACAGTTGATATATAATTGACTTATAATCTAAAACATGAATGAACACAATATTATTTTGCAATGACTAAACCTAAGCATATAGCTTGATAGGTTGTTAATTCAGAGGTAAATATACCTATAAAAATAGCAAACAATGCACGCAATCTAAGATTGATTAATATATTACATATATGTATATTTATGTAAATAAATATACATGTATTTATCTACATATTTGTAAACAAACACATGTTATGTAAATAAATGTATTTGTTACATATAATGCTGATTAAATAAACCCTTTTTCTTTAGGAAAGCAAGAAATAATTACACTAGTAAGGCAGTCTTCTTCCACTGAGTGTTTTCTTCAAAACACTCAGTTTCTCCTTTGAGGTCATTACTGCCTGTTCTGCCTAGTTTCTGCCATCTCACCTGACTTGAGAAAATGCCTCCATAAGTCCAGGCTGTAGACAAGCCTGTAGGACATTTTCCTAATTAGTGATTGATGGGGAAGGGTCCAGCCAATTGTGGATTGCCCATCCCTGGGCTAGAGGTTCTAGGTTCTGTAAGAAAGCATGTCATGGGGAACAAGCCAGTAAGCAGCACTCCTCTGTGATCTCTGCATCAGCTTCTCATCCAGGTTCCTGTCCTGTTTGAGTTCCAGCACTGACTTCCTTTGATGATGACCAGTGATATGGAAGCATAAACCAAATCAGTTCCTGACTCCACAGGTTGTTTTTGATCATGGTGTTTCATGCAGCAACAGTAACCATAAGACACTGGTTATCTCTCCTGTGCCATGTTCTCTTCATTCTCCTATCTCTGTTCTGTAAAGTCAGCCGATCTGTAGTGGTATTACAAGTAGGTCTACACTCTGATCAGTTTTCTCCCTGGAAAATTTTGGGGCTAAGTATGATTGTTTGGGAACAGTAGAAACCTTACTCAGAATGAAGAGGTAGTATACTCCAGAAAGGGGGTGGGGGTGAGAATCAGAGAGGAAGAAATTTTTCTTAATGGAACCAGCAGCCAGGCACTGAGTTTCTCCATCAACAGCAAAAGGCAGGAGTCAAGTAGTGACGAAAGAAAAGGGTTTTTTATCAGAAACTGAAGGTCTGTGAGGCTGCAAGAATATCGTAGTAAGGAATTGGAAATGTGGGGCTAGAGATGATTCGGAGGTTGAGTTTGCTTCTCAGTCATGCGGACATCAGTTCAGATCCCAGGACAAAATAACAAAGGGATTTGTATCCCTCATACCTGTAGCCTAGGCACCTACACACACACACACACACACACACACACACACACACACACACACGGACACAGACACACAGACAGAGAGAGAGAGAGAGAGGAGAGAGAGAGAGTCACATATACATAAGGATATACACATAAGGATGAGAAATTTTAAAAGTCAAGATTGGAAAAGCATTTGACTGCCAACCAACCACAAAGCTCAACCAGAGCCAAAGTCCCTGCAAAGAACTTAATGCCCAGAGAGGTTCTGAAACCAGGCTTACCACATGAACCAGGATCAATGAGCTAGTAGCGGAATTTCTTATCCAGAACATTCTATGAATGTGAAAAATCAGACATTCCTGAAAGACCGCCCAAGTCCCCGATGCACCTAAGTCGTGGTGAGGTGATGGCGCAGTGACACACACAGAACTGTTTTCATACGGCATTCCTTTACAAAGACTGGCAAATTCCAAACTTCCAAACAAGTTTCCCCTAACACATGGGCCTTATTAGAGGCCTCCATTTTCTTTGGCAGGAAGACAAGTTGCATTTAAATACTAACACGAGCTGTTTTCCATAATGTATGCTGAGTGGGCTTCACCATGTGTTGGAATGACATCAGCCATCCCCAGCCCCATGCTACAAAGGTTCTAAGTTATTGTGTGGCAGAAAGATGAAAAGAGTGGGCTTGTTATAATAGAAAAACATGGACAAATTCACTGACTCTAGCTAGCAGATGACTTGTGTATTTGCCCCCAATCAAGTAAAATCCTTTTGAAAAACCTCCAATCTTAGCTCGAGAATTTACTCATTATTTTCAATTGATAGGAAAATAAAGTTCTGGGGACCATGTCGCTGCTGTCAATTGATTCCTGAGCCACATCGTGCTAATCTCTGCTACTTTCTGAATTTGCTCAGTGACCCCAGAAGTGTGCACCACACAGGAAACAAGACGAGAGCCAAACACCCTCTCCTGGACCCTCGCCAAACACAAAACTTTCACAGACCTTAAGCTTGCAGCGAATACAAAGGCACGCGGGTTATTGAAAAGAAAGGTTAACGTCGTGGCATCTCAACATTTTAAAACGTGATTTTTAAAAGAGTTTATGAAATGAAATGCCCCGCAATGTTCTTATACTGGCAGCATTTGGCTGGTTTCTTGCCTTTGAATGGGATGGCAGTTCTGGTGCCTGCCCCCAGGCAGCAAGAAGCCAAGATTCTGAACCTGTTGCTGACAGCAAAGAAGATAAATGCACCAGGCTGTAGCTATACTATCTATGAGAAATAGCCATTTTAAAAATACCACGGCTTGATGAAGTGCAAAGGCTCCTTCTTTTCTGCATGCCACTACAGCAGAGAGAATTTTAAAAGATTTCTAATAGGAAAGAAAAACAAGTAGAATTTTGAACATTTTCTGTCTTGGAAAAAAAAGTACATTTAGGGTTACAAAGTTTGGTTTGAAGTTGGATCTCAACTTTGGGCCCAGTGATCTGCAAAGTTCTTAGCTTCTCAAGTATAAAGTCTCTCCACCTAATTATGGAGGATGAGGACATGGGATCATCTTTTTGTTCAATGCACTATTAACTTGCTGAATCCTGACAGTGCTGTTAGCTTTTCTCATTGTTGTAAAAAGGGGTATCCCGACACAAGCAACTTAAACTGAGTTTGTTTTGGCTCACAGTTACAGGGTGGAGTCCATCCTTCTGGAAGAGTCTGGGTGACAAGGGCTTGAAGCAGCTGGTCACATTGTAGCCACAGTTAGGAAGGTGCAAGCATTAAGTGCTCACTTTTAAAAATTTCTTTTATTTATTTATTTATTTATTTATTTACAGTTCAGCTGTTGCCCCTCCTAGTTCCCCCGCCCAGAGTTCCTCATCCCATTCCTCCTCCCCCTTGTTTCCAAGAGGATGTCATCTCCACCACCACCAGGGTGCCTCAAGTCTTGAGTGTTAGGAGCTTCTTCTCTCACTGAGGCCAGATCAGGCCATCTTCTGCTGTATATGTGTTGGGAGCCTTGGGCCAGCTGGTTATGCTGCCTGGTTGGTAGCTCAGTGTCTGACAGATCTCAGGGGTCCTGCCTAGTTGAGACTGCTGGTCTTCCTATGAGGTTGCCGTCTTCTTCAGCTTCTTCCAACCCTCCCTAATCCAACCACAGGGGTCCCCAACTTCAGTCCAATGGTTGGGTGTCCGTATCTGCATCTGTCTCAGTCAGCTGCTTATTGGTCTTCTCAGAGGACAGCCATGCTAGGTTCCTGTCTGTAAGCACCCCATCATCATCATTATTATTATCAGTGTGAGTGTCCGGCCTTGGAACCTCTCCTTGACAATGTTCATTCTCTCTAGGCTCTGCTTTCCTAGGCAGTTCGGGCCCAGGAACAGGAAATAGTGCCAATTGCTTTAGGGTGGGTTTTCCTACCTAGTTAACCTAGTTCAGAGAATCCCAAATAAGCAAAGCATGCTCCAAGACTTGACTCCCACCAGTTTTAGATCTTATCAATTTAACAATCAATGTTAACTATTACACAATGTATTTTATAGGACTGGTCAAAGTCATTTTTTTTTGCATTGCTAACATAAAGACACACAGACATTCGAGATAACCACTCTTACCTTATTATGGACCAATAATAAGGTCTACACCTTCCAAATTCTCATTTCAGAGCCATAATTCCCAACATTACTCTACTTAGAGAATGAAACTCTGAGATTATTAATGCCAAATGAAATTATTAAGAATTAACAGCACTGACCCTGACCCAACATTACTCTACTTAGAGAATGAAACTCTGAGATTATTAATGCCAAATGAAATTATTAAGAATTAACAGCACTGACCCTGACCTGATAAGGTGCCCTTTCGGTAAGAGGTAAAGATGACAACACATCCTCTCTCTCTCTCTCTCTCTCTCTCTCTCCCTCTCTCTCTCTCTGGAGATAAATATCAAAGACAATGCTCTTCTCAGACTCAGACCCAGCCAGTTCTTTGATCTTCACCATTCAGTCTCAAGGAATATTTTTAAAAACAGACTTGTGTTGTTTATGTCACCTAGTTAATGCATTTTGCTAGGATAGCCTGGGCATATTAACATATACTTACGTTTTAGAAGCTATTAAATCTCAACCCCTAGTCTTATATCCTTGATTCAAATATTATTAGTTCCAGGGTCTGCCTGGACTCAGGCCAATTCTATATGACTAACACTTTGGATTTAATCTTTTGGGAAAATAAAGGAAACTTGGGCTTTTCTTTGCTTCTGAGAAACAATATAGTTTTCTTAGTGAGCTCAAATGCTCAGTTGACTTTCAGTTAAGGGCACCAAACTATCCATTGGGGGGAGGGGGAGAATACTTTTCAACAAAGGGTTTTCAGAAAGAAGAGACAATCTACAAAATGGGAGAAAATATTTGCAAGCTATACATCTGGAAAAGAGTTAACATCTGAAATATGTAAGTAACTCAAACAACTCAATGGTTTAAAAAAACAGAACGTCATATTTAGAAAATGCAAAAAAAAAAAAAAAAAAAAAAAAGAAGGAACTGACTAAATATTCTCCAAAGGAGGACACGCACGTGGACAGCAGGTGTGCCATCAATGCTCAGGATGGTTGATTATCAGGGAAATATCAACTAAAACACAACGAAATGTCACTGCATACACACTAGAATGGCTTATCTCAAAAGGGAACTTGGAATAAAATGTGGAGAAATGGTAAGTCTTGTTCAAGTTCGGTGGAACTGAAAATTAATGTAAGTTTACTTTAAAAATTGTCATTATCACTGTACGAGCTGGTGATCCCATCATGTTTCTATATTTTGAAATAAATATGTAATTATTTATGCATAGACAAAAGCAGCCTCTAACATTGATCAAAATGGCGTCTTCTTACAATGAATGAATGGTTGTGGAGGAAGAGACACTGTGGCTGCCCCAGATACAGAGAATAAACAACACTGTGTGCCCATCCCTAAAAAATTTACAATACGTCCTCTCTGACTTAGAGAACTTTTTTTAGAAAAGGAAGTGTGTAAGAGCTGAAGGGTGGGGTGAAGTGCTACAAAACACTAGTGTCGAGACTCAGTCTGATGACTGTAATAAATTATTCACAACACCTAACCATAGTTACCTATAGTGGGCTCACAAGAGTCCTGCCCTAAGTCAAGGAAGTGGGATGGGCTCCCACCTTTGCCTCTGAGCTCTTGGCTACTGATAGATTCTGGAAGACAAAAACATTGCTGTTTCTAGTTGTATGCTCACTGCAGAGTCCACCAGGTTCCAACACATAATTCCAAACCCTAGTAAATCTCAGTAGGTCACAAAGCCAAAGTGGTCTACGTAAATATAGAGAGATTTCTGGGAAAAAAGTAGGTACACAGGGGTGGTGTGGAAGTGGAGTACATCTGTGAAACTGTCGAACACCAAATTTGATAAAAATGAAATCAGTACACTAAAGAACTATCTTTGATTCCCGTGTTTACAAGAACGTGACACGCTGGCTAAGATCTGGAACCAATCTAATGTCTAGCAATAGATCAATATGTAAGAAAATGTGGCATATTGACAAAGTGGAATACTGCCATAAAAAAATGAAAGCCTGCTATGTTTAACAACATGGCAGAATTTTTTTTTAAAGGAATTATGTCAGATGCCGAAAGCCAAATACAGTATGATCTCACTCACATGTGAAACAAAGAGATTGGTTCTGTAAAGGTGAAGAAGGAGTGAAGTGTTTCCAGGGAGGGGGAGGCTGAGAGGATGCTGGTCAAAGGATACAAAGTTTCAGTTAGGAATAAGTTCTACATCAATCTAGCATAATGGTTTATGACAATGCATTTTGTTCTTGAAAAACACAAGAGTTAAGTTTCACCAAAAAGTTATAATAACGTATGATAATGCATATACTTTAGTTTAGTTAACTAGATTTAGTCAAGTTACAATGTATGCATACAAATATAAAAATATTATACACAATAAATGCTTAGAGGCTTATCAATTTGCAGATGAAAATAACATTTTAAAGTTTTAAATGATACTTACATAACAAACACCTATTAGGAGTTTCTTAGAAAATCAATCCCATGAAAGTAGACACACTGCTTTCATTTCTGAATTTGTACAATGTATGCTCATTATATTTGCAAACACATTAATAAGTATTCCCATGTGACCTAACACTGTCCATGTTCTATGACCACAGTGTATAAGACTAGAGAGTTCACCTCTATCCATTCTACAGCTAACTTTCTGAACACTAATTGGAGGAATCATTGCTTGACTGCAGAGAGTCTCCTAACAGTTCTATCATACCTAGCAAAAGAAAGAAAATGTGAAACTAAGACCAAGGGGGTGGGCATGCAAAAAATGAAAGCCTAGCACCTAATTGAGTAAATTTTCTAGAAAGTAACCTAAGAGAACATGAAAGGACACTTTTATAAAAGAGTATTTTTTTTATTTAGTCTTTAGGAATTTTATACAATATATTTTGATCATATTCATTCCTTTCTTTCAACTTACCTAAGATCCTCCTCCTCCTCTACCTCTGTACCCACCAAACTATATTCATTCTTCCTTTCTATCTCCCTCCTCCCCTCCCTCCCCCTCTTCCTCTCCCTCTCTTAAAATCCTAATTCCTGGAGTGTGGTTAGTGTTGACCAAATAGTCCAGGCCGTGGGGGCCTTCCCTTGCATGTAGTCAATATACTGGGTGTGACTCTATTGAAGAAAACTGACTCTCTCTTGTCCAACTGTAATCAAACACTGATACATCCTTCAGTAGGTAGGAGTGAAATTTCATGCCCAAGAATAATAAATAAAAGAAAAATTTCTAGAACTAAAAAGGATGAAAATTTTGCTCACCAAGTTCACTTCAATGTCATGGGAAATAAATGGCAGTTACCTCAGGCATAAATACTTCTTCGAGAGCCAAAGGATGGGGAAAGACAAGACATGGAGCCAGAAACCAAACCGTTCAGTCCTAAGGTGACATACAACATCAGGAGGCTGGTGTAAAGAATGGGAAGGCTGGTTGTGGACAAGCCCTATCTATCATGAGGTTCACAAAACGCAGAAGTTCCAGCAGACAACTTGGCATGCAGAACTGTATTCCTGAGGCAGGCCATGTCAAGTTTAGTTGCCTTTGAGTGTACAGAGTAGGTCTGACTGTTTGGCTATGAGTACTGTGGTTGTGTCCCTGGCTCCCAAAGTACTATGAAATACTCACAGATGGCACATTAGCCACCCCAGGACATAAAACCTGAGGAGTCCAGAAGGGTAAGCGAACTCGCCTGACCCACACACTGCAAAACAAGATGTAGCCACAGAGACACCAGTATACAGAAGTATGAAAGAGGGCAACAGACATTTGTGCAGCCCAGGCTCCCCACCCACACAAATCATAAGAAGGATATCCATGCAGATCAGCTGACAGAGCTCATCCACTCACACTTTTAGAAGACTCGGAGGATGCTTCCCCAGGTGATGTTTCCCTGCTTTGTATTTTTCTGTACCTTTATTAGCATTTTGACTTTCCTCTTCTCTTCTTCCCCTAATGTTTTGCTACCTCTGGTGTCTTCATCACATTCCTCCCACCTCATCCTCCTACTTTTCCTCTCTTATCAAATATGGATTCTTTCCTGTTGTCTGTTTTCTAGTCCCCTCTTTACCTCATCCATTGGCTATCTCTTCAATTACTCCAGATACTTTTAAATGTCGTAGCATGTTAGTTTGGGGAGTTTCTGTCCTGTGGACATTGCTCACCTGTCAATGGGGCTGTCACAGCTGCAACACTCTGTTTTGTTCCATTTCCGTTAGCCTGGAGATTGAACCTGAAAAACAGGCTGCTCACTAACATCCCTTAGATGAAAAATGTAGAGCTATCCAAATGAAAGGATGTGCAGGTTGCCACAGGGATGAATAGGAAACGTAAAAAGGCAAGGATGCATGTCTCCTCTGAAATTCTGATTCATCAACTACTGAATTCAAAGATCTTGAATACACAGTACTCTTCTTTTACATTATCATGATAACTTTTATTAATATCATTGTCAATAATAATCCCATTTACAAGAGTTCTAATGATATACAAAGTTCTACATAATAGTTAAAGTGCCAAAAGCCATATAGTAGACAGTGCTATGCCTTTACAGTTGAAGAGCCATGCGGGAGTTAGATCTGAAGGATCTGAAGAAGTTCATTAATATCTTCCTTCTCTTATCCTTCATTTTTTCTTTTTTTATTATCAAATCATAATTTTTACTTTTTAACACAGGGGTTATAAACACAAAAATGCAGGATGGGAAGAAGAGGATGACACAGCAG
Organism: Arvicanthis niloticus; assembly: GCF_011762505.2. Lineage (NCBI taxonomy): Eukaryota > Metazoa > Chordata > Mammalia > Rodentia > Muridae > Arvicanthis > Arvicanthis niloticus. The sequence continues at coordinate 12,524,361 of NC_047676.1, read as the reverse complement.
CATAGGTGTTCAGGGGGAATACAGAGATCTTTCAGAACAGGGTATCAGCTGGGTAAAGGTTCAGGGGACAGGTCACTATGACTCTGCCTATGATTCACTTGTCCTTATTTAAGTTGGTACTATCCACCAAGGCTGCCTATTTACAAGGTCTATGACTACTCAGGCTGGTAAATTTCCACAAAAGCTGCCTGTTTACAATAGCTTATAGCCATCTGTTTCAGTGTTTTTCCACAAAGACCCAAGACTTTGTGTTAGCAGGCATGTATGTCAGACCTATTGCTGATTTTAGGCCTTCAGTGTATAAGCAGGGCTGTCCCTGACATCTCCTCACTTCTCCAAGTATAGAAGGGCCGTGGCAATTCTAATCTTGCCAAGGCAGGGTTAGAGGCCTGACCTCCAGTAATTAAAGGGGACCTTGTAATGGCTCTGGTCCTCCTGTTGTTGTCCAGTGAGGCATGAGGGCTATACCCATCCCGATGTCTTTTTCCTGGAGACAACAACCCCTATGCAGTCATGCTTGTCCTTCAGGGGACCCAGAAACATATTTTTAACTTTTATTTATATTCCCTTGCAGTGCTTAGCCACACAGCCTAAGCAAGAATTCAGATTGCCAGTCAGAGGGGGTTCTGGGTGGCCCCACTCTGCTTGGTCTAGGGGTGGAAGTCTCCTCTTTCAGGTTGAGTGGAGATGGGATTTAAATATGTAAAATATCTAATAAAAAACAGATAAGGGGTTTGGCAAAAAAAAAAAAAAAAGATAGTTTACTTATTTCAAATTATTTTCAAAAGTTTCCAGGAGATGCTTATTGGCTAAGATCTTATTTTAAGCTCTTCACTAAAAAGAATTTAAGTCTCTGTTTAATATTCTCAAGAGAGATGCAAATCCTAATTTCCCTCAACAATTAATTGACAAAAGAGGAGTAATTTTACAAAAAGTAGAAGAAGCTATCATTAATCGATATATTATATAGATTGATTAATTGTTGGCTGTTTTATAATAGTCCTTTGATAAAAGAGATTATTGATAAAGATTTATATTAAATAGTGTCTTCACGACTCTCTGAGAGTGGAAGGAGTGGCTGTTGGCACTTCTGCCCTGATTTTACAAAAACTCTGAAAATTTGGCTTTAAAAGCAAAAAAAGGAGAAACTGTACCCCCAGAATGAGTCTCCCAAAAATACTCCATAATGCTTTGTTCAGTTTTAACTTTCTAAAACTGAAAGCTCATAGCAAATCTGCTGCTGATTGCCTCTGGCATCGCTGAGACTAATAAAAACTATGCCACACCTATGTGGAAGGACCCTCTTACCCTTAAATGGAATGGCCAGGACCCAGTTCTCATATGGGGCCAAGGATTGATATGCTTGTTTGACACCACAGAATGCACAGCTAAATGGCCACCAAAAACATTAATGAGCTAAATAGATACCCCCACAAAACCAGGCCCAATTATAAATAAGATGAACAACAATTGACATCCAGGGAAGAGAAATCTCCTTGAGAATTCCCTTCTTTTTCCTTTCCAGGTAAAAATGAATCACCCATGATGTCTGCTGTTAGGAGTTCTAATCCTGATGCTGGCCTCCAGACTTATACTACACAGTACTCTTAAAAGTGGAGTGGAGTGCAGTCCCAATATTGGGTGACCTACAACCACCTTTAACAGTAGCTGCAGAGAATCTAACGCAATCTTCTGCCCTCTGAGGGCATACAGATAAATATCTTTTACATATATATATATATATATATATATATATATATAACTGTATATATATATATATATATATATATATATATATATATATATATTCATATAGGAGACCAAAAAGTAAGATTTTTTTAAAATTACTAAAAATAGGTTCCTGTAAGAATATATGGCATGAAGACATTAGGTCTGTAAATTTTTAAAGAGCTTTACGTATTTAATATTATATCTTCACTCAGTCAATATGAACAAGTTCAGTGCTAGATCTGAGGGTAGAACCACAAACAGAACAAACCAAACCCTTTCCTTTTGGAAGCTCACATCCTAATGCTAAAACTTATATCACATTGTCACATCAGATGTGGTCAGTCATAGGATTTAGAGTCCAATGGACATGCATATAATTCTAATCCTACTCTTATTACAAAGATACTTAAGTTGAGTTTTGTTTTGTTTTGTTTTGTTTATGTGTTTCTTGTTTTCTGAGAAATCAAAATGATATGACTGTTGTGCCTAATGGCTCCTAATGGATATCAATATTATTTCTAAAATATCAAGTGCTGCAATCACGGTTTTTATTATCACAAGACCTGGCCAGCCCACCCTCATACTCTATTCCTAGGCAAAATTATTCTGTTTGGTCTTCCAACTTGGGGATATTGTCTTATGCTCATCAAGGTGGCAGGTGATAGGCAGAGATGTGAAGCTAATGGTTCAGGTAAAGCATACATGTGAGTGTGGGAAGGGATGAAGTGGTCTCAAAAATTCTAAATGCTTATTCCAATTTTACCTCTACATACCCTGAGTGAGTCATCACCCTTCCTGAGTCTTGATCCCATACATGAATGAATGTTCTCAAGTGTAAAAGTAACATCAAAACACTCACATGATTAAGACTTTAATCATTTTATAGGAGGATTTAATTATAGACTATCTTACTTCCATCTACAGTATTATTCGCTTTTTAGCAGGACTCTGTTTTTTTCTAGGTAATAGAATCATAAAAGAGTACACATAAAATTAAAATTTCAAGCATAAGAGTTAGGCAGCCCAAGGGAAAATTCCATTGCTTTTACAGTGTTGGGATATATATGTTTTTCCTTTGCCTCAGCAGATATAAGGAATTTTATTTTCTCCAATTTTATGGTATGCCCTTTTGCTATTTTGTACTTCTTAAAATGAATACTAAGAAAGTCAGTCATAATATGTCCTAGCGTAGATAGGCTACTTGGGGAAAATACATTTAATGAATTCCTAGAGGATTGAGCATGATTACATATTTACCCAATGGCTACAGTATGTTTGTGTCTGCATCCTACATATGAGTCTTAGCTTCTACAATTTAACAAGTTTGTTTAGGAAGGAAGGAAGGAAGGGAGGAAGGAAGGAAGGAAGGAAGGGAGGGAGGGAGGGAGGAAGGAAGGAAAGAAGAAACCTGTGTCAACGAGCTGCTCTGTCCTAATAATGATGACTTTGTGTGCTCCTGACTCCATGCATCTGCTGAGCAAGTCTGATCTCAGCTGGCTTTGATAATCCCAGCTGGAATTGCTCCTGTGTATGTAGTCAGCATTGTCTTCTGGTAGCAGACTAATCTAGGCTGGCTGGAGGTAGAAGGCTAGCAGTTGGCATGGTTGGTTCAGTCTGTTAGGAGTAACACGGCTGTGTGAGCTTCACCATCTGAAAGGCTAGTCCCCAGATTCCAACAGAAGACATGTCAAGGCAGTGACTTTGGATATATATAGCATCACTTCTACTGCATGTCATCAGTCATAGCAAGGCACTGTCATAAACCAGATTAAGGATGACTGAAATTAGCTACACCTCTTGCTGTGATAAGCTATAAAATAGTGGGTATAGACTTGCTCGTCTATTTCTTAATCCTGTTACCAGCATCCAAGGTCCTGAGCCACTTAAAAGATGATTAAAAACATAGGCAGACTCTTGGTTTCCCTCAGACTCTCTCTACCCTGAAGCTCATCATCATGAGAAACTTGCACTTGGATAACACTTATTTATTCCCATGGGCAGAACATATGTGACCTAATTATAAAGAATGCATCACTTGACAAGGGAGACTAAGTATCTGACACATAAAATCTGGGGTTTATATTAAAGCCATTGAGTTCTACTGTTGGCCTCCAAAATAAATATCCTTCTAATATGCCATTCCTAAAATCCTCCAATGCTTCAACACATTCCATTTTCACCTCAGAAGTCACTTAATGTAAATCTGTGTGAAACCCAAGGCAGGCTTCATCCTGAGGCAAATTACACCGCTTCAAGATGTGAGTCTGGGAAATGAAACTATGATGTGCTTCCAAAATACAATGCAAAGGATGGTACATGTGTCTATTAAGAAAATAATTATTTAAAAAAAATCTTTCCCACAGGCTTTTACATCATTCACCTAATCATCTTCCTTCTAAGTTCCTAAGCATGCAAAGAAATTATTTACCACTATTTAAGAATAAATAAAAATTCAAGAAAAATAAACAGATACTGCCCACAGTTCTACTTTCTGGGACTGGTTTCTTTTACTTAGCTTTTCAAATGACATATCAGCCATTCAAGGCCAGTATACTATTGGAAGACAATGCTACATGACTGGCTTGCCCTGACATTTTGAAGATTCTGATGAACATAATTACTGAGTTGTGTCCTACACTATTCAAAAGACATTTGAATTCAAATAACTACGGATGCCAGGGGTATTGTTTCTATCTAAAGTAGAAGTTATGTTTTGACTGTTGAGGATTGTGAAGAACGTAAGATTTAATCTACTGATGCACAAATCTCATGAAAAGTCAGAAGTCACTGGATCAGGCCAACTGAATTTTTTAACATTCTATATCTATTTGGCAAGTGAACTTAACTAGGTCCTACCTTCCTAACTAGGACTTTGTAAATAAGTCCTAGTTAACTATGCCCAAATGGGAATATCATGCTTGAAGGTTAAAGGTCTTTGTGGGTCAGTAGTTTGATGCTAAATAAAGGGCAGCAGTGACTCACTATTTTTTAGAGAAAGGTATGGTAGCCATGTCAAGAAGATATACAGTTTGGTTTTTTAAGAGGTCCCAGTGGGTAGAGGTTGCCTTCTACCAGATGGTACAATCATCAGTTACACAGACATACAGTTCAAAGAGGTCTTTGGGGTCATGGGGTCCCAAAGGCACCAAGAGCATGCCAAAGCCTTCTGGATAATTTCTCCCATAGTCTGTTGGTTTGGCTGACACTCAGCCACACTGATTTATGGGTTGGCTGGTATGCATAAGAAAATACAATGTCAAGTGAATCACGAATGTTCCAATACCTAAAGAATCCTATAAGGTATAGAGATTCATATATGATGCTGTGAAGTCTGATATTTTATCAGATTTTGCTTGAATCTCCCCACCCCTCAAAAGCATAAAGCATTGTAAAAAGAGCTAGCAAGCATGACTCTAGATTTTTGTCTATTCCTTTTTTCAATGTCCCCTAGGTAGTAGATTTATGATTCCATTATAGTTATGCAATTTAAAGTGCAGCTTCTGCCTTGCTAACCAACAAGGCATACATAACAAAATATATGAACATCAGAAGAGACTATCATTCTAAATCTTTAACTCTACCCTCTGACCTTCATGCTAATAGCAGGTGGTCTGGACTTTTTCTTTCACTAACACTTCCATACCTGTATGTTGTACAGCTATTTCCTCCAAATTTACAGTCCCTCCTGTTAGAAGAAAGGACAGAGCAGGCTCATAACCCTCAGAAAATAAAGGGAACATACAAGTTGAAAGATTTCAAAGGAAATGATGTCTTCTAAATACAACAGGACTGATGCACATATGAACTCACAGAGACTGTGGCAGCACACACAAGACCTGCACAGGTTCAAACAAGACAAAAAGCCCAGCACTGAGAAGGGAAATTGCACACAATGCCCTACCCCTGACAAGGAGGCTATTTGTAATTGATACCTTCTGGGAAAGGGAAATCACATTTCTCCAGTAGAGTGTGTCTGGATAGTTCAACAACACACCAAGGCAGGCCCCGTGTCAGGTGCAGTTGTCCAACATCAGACTCCCTTATTTCTGTGTGCTTTTGTTTGTTGTTGTCTTTGGTGTTGTTGATGGGTTTTTACTGTTGCTTTTAAAGACAGACAGACAGACAGACAGACAGACAGACAGAGATTGAGAGAAGAGAGAGAACACGGAGTTGGTGGATAGAAAGGGATAGTAACTGGAGTATTGGGGAAAGGAAAAGGAATGTGATCAAAACATTGTATAAAATTTGTTAGTAGAATAGGTAAATAAAATGTACAAAGCTCAGGATGTTCCTGAAACTTACAAGATTCTCAAGGTTCCAACAATTGCTGGGGAGAGGAGACTCTAAGAATGGCTAAGTTGCCTACAAGTTGTACGGGGAGCTTGAAGGGTGCAGTGTTTATGAACATTTGCCCCATCCAAGGTGAGCTTTATCATGACAGCTGCATGCTCCTGTAAGTAGCTGCTTACTCACCGTCCTTTAAGTTCCACTACTTGACCCAACTGAGCTTGTGTGTAATCATTTCTTTGATCTGTTCTCAGTGCTGTATCTGGGCATGAGTGTGTGCTTGTTCAGGTCTCCTTGGAAAACATCACACGCCAGTGTCACTTCCTGATTGGGATAGTTTAGGTGGTTTTTTTTTTAATGTTTTGTTTGGGGTTTTTGGAGTATACAAATGTAGTAACAGTCATTGTATATACCTGTATAGACACAATAACAACAGCTAAGATGTTCCTCCATACAAAGCGTCCTTCCTCTCTTTCCAGGATCTTCCTTAATACTTGGGTAATGACATGTGGTCTTTAGGTTCTTTTCAAAACAAAGCATCTTCACCCCACCTTGGTCAAAATATTTTCAAAAAAATCTGAAACTGGGTAGGAGTAGAATGGATCAAATGTCACATAAAAGAGAGAGAACTTGGGACTATTTTCTATTGTGTGACTCAGAGGATACTCATGACTAACCTAATGTTTCTGATCCACCCCCAAAATCTTTGCTTTTATTGTCCACGTGAATTATTTTGATTTGGAGAATCCTTTACTCATCAAGATTTGATAGAGCAGCTGCAGACATACTGGTGTGGGTCTCATGAAAACCTTCAGCAGCTTCAGGAAAGAGAGAGGGTGCTTTGTCATGATAAATATTCTCCACTTCTTGAACATGTAGAAAATTAAAAAAAAAAAATAGCACCATCTAAGATGACTGTTACTTCTGCCTCTTGAGCTCAGCCTCTCAACAGTCATCAAGAGGATAGTGGAGGACTTTTTCTGCCCTTGGATAAAGAGCCTTTTTTACTGGGTCTTCCAAGATTCCCTAATCAAATTTATTCAAGCCTCTTTCCTGCTTTTTTTCTTCCAAGTCAAATCTCCATCCTCCCTCCCCCCCCCCCAAACACCTTCTTCATTACTGAAAGCTTCAGCAGCTATGAAAGATCTGGGATCACAGCATATTTGAAAAGAAATTTTCCTACCATTGACTCCTGGGCTTTAGCAGAAGACATGAGTCTCCTGGGCCATAGGTAAGGATGCTTATTGCTCAGAGCACAGAAAGTACTACTCAATGTTTATGTTAGTTTCCTTTGGCTCCAGGCCTTAGTGAGGAATTTTTAAAGCATTGCAGACAAATATTCTACATGTAATGAGTTTGCATACGAGCTGAGAATTCCGCATCTGGAGACTTCAATTATTTAATAATGGGCTTCAAACAAACTTACCTATCTTTGCCTTAGAAGTTGATGACAATTCTATCACTTTTATATGCATGTTAGACACCATAGAGATACTGACAGCCTTTATCCAGACTAATTTTTCAAAATTGTCCCCTGCAATAGTCCACAGACCACAGACAGAATAGCAGAAAAGTATTCAAAAAAACTCAGATATTTGAGATACTGTTTTTTTTAGTGTTTTTATTTATTTTTTTATTGGATATTTTATTTACATTTCAGATGCCATTACCTTTCCCCATTTCCCCTCCCTAGAGAACCCCTATCCCATACCCCCTTCTCTTTTTTGCTTTTCTACAATATTTTTTAATGTTAACCAAAGGCTTTGTAAGTTTGGTAATGCTCAGTATCAATCAGAAGTGTAACCCAATACCCAACCTAGATATAGCAACTATCTTTGACTGGCAGAGACATGTGAACATCTGCCTCCATGTTTGTCCCCCTCCCCCTTTCATCACCTAGCTCCTCCTCTCCTTCTCCTCCTCCTCTCCTTACTCCTCCCACCTTAGCTCCTCCTACATATCTATTTGAGATACTGTTATTCTGGTCCCACTTAAACTCTGTACCTTTTTTGATTTCTCCATCAATAGATCAGAACCCATGCTCAAATGAGGTGCATGTTAGGCGTAAGCCATGAGGAATCATACATTCTTATTTATTTATAATACATATAAATGTCTGTTCATACATATCAGTCTTACCTATTCTCTTTCACAAGCATTACATTTATTTCAACAAATGACATCGATCTCCATATAACATACATTGAAAGTTTTGCCATCTCTCACATCCATATGCCCGGTCTAATCAAACCTCCTTCTTGCCACTATCACTTCAGTGAGCTCTTGGTTGGAGGCCTAAGGTTATTTCTCTAGAAAGACAACAAGTTTTATTTTAAAAGCCAGGCGTCTAAACATAATTTTTTGTTGCCTTTCTTAAGATAATAGAAACCTCAACCCACTGAGCAACAAGACATTTAAAGACATTATAGTTATCGTTAACATTCTGTTATCAATTTTACCTAACTCCTTTCTTATTTTTTGTTTATCTAGTTTATAACATCAAATGCAAAACTCTGTGATCTCAAGAATTGGAAAAATGCTTAAAATCATTTTAACTGTAATTTAGAGCCTCAAGTTGTTTTCTGGAGCTCGCAGCATTTGAGAAACACTTTTGAGGCACCGAGTGAGTGAGGCCCACTGCTGAACCTAGAGACATTTATCAGGAACCTCTGTTCCCTTCTCTATGCAGCACTACAAAAGCAATACTGCAAAGATAGGGAGAAGTATCAGTCTTTAAAGTGCTAACTGCACAAGCGTGAGTGCTTGTGTTTGGATCCCACACACAAATGTAAAAGGCTGGGCATGGGGGATACAGACACCAATAACTCCAGTGTTGGGGAGCTACACACTGCTGGAGAGTGCTGACTTCTAATAGTCACTACAGCTAAAATGGAGTTCCGGAAGAAGCCAGGAGAGACTGCTAGTGACTGTGCATCCTCACCTGCAGGAAAGACCCCCCAAGATACAACAGAGACCTAACAATAAGACATCATCCAAGGGTAGCTGATGTGTAAGGTGGAGTCAACTTAAGCCTGAAACAAGCTCGGTGTGTTACTGATGGCAGAATTAGAGAGGTGGGAATTCCCAAAACCTTTGAAGGCCAAAAGTCATGAGTGAGCCCCAAATGCTGCACACTGAGCTACAGGATCTAATTTACATGGTTCAGTTTTGAGTATTGCTTTGATCTAATTAGCTCTGCTCTGCTCTTTTTCTTTTGAACTAAGAAATATTCCAGTTCTTTCTCTAATTGTATAAGAGCTCATAGTTAAAAAACTTTGAAGTCAAGTGACCTTGACTTCTAAAGTTTTCAAATTTCAAAAGACTGTAGGATTTTAAATTTGGACTGTGTTTTGTGCTATAATATTAACATGAGCTCCTGAATACAAGAACTGGAAGGTTATGGCTTAAAGCCATGTGTTTGTGTGTTGAGTTGACAAGAGATGGATGTCCTAATTCTCCTCAGTGGCCAACATGACATAACCTAGTCATTTGGTAGCGTTTCCATTGAGAGATTGCCCACATCAATATTGGCCTACAGCTATGTCTGTGAACTCTCTTGATTGCTGGGGATAGGGTTGGTTGAGGCTACAGCAGACAGTGTCATCCCTAGTCATATGGTCCTGTACTGTGTAAGAAATAACTGAACATGAGCTGGTGTGTGAACCAACAAGTAGTATGCATCCATGGTTTCTGCTGCAAGGTCCTTCTTGAGTTTTTCTTGCCTTAGATTCCCTTAATTATGGACTGTCATGTGGATGTGTTAGCCAAATAAACCCTTTGCTGTGTAAACTCCTTTTGGTAGCCTCTTTTATCAACGTAATGGGAAGGAAACATTTTGAGTGCAATTTAACATAAAGATTTCTGGTCACCAACATCCTCCCCCTATCACCCCTCAGGTACTCCCAGGACTGTACAAATTTTGTGAGTCACACTTGCAAAGTAGAGACCCACTGCAGCTGTCACTCATGGTATAGCCTCGAACCCATTGAGTCCTAAACTTCCTGGGACCTCTTTCTTTAATATGTAATATACTCCTCCAATACTAAGAGATGTATTGAAAGTACCTTAAGTAAGCCCCACAACAGACTCTGGGTCTCTTTTCTGTTTGCATGAAATGTCTGACTGCCTGCTTATTTAATTCTGACATATGGACTAAAGTATATCTTCCCTTTAAAATGTACTTTAAATCACCTTTCTGCCTAGCAGTTTGTCCAAAATGGGCCACCTGTAGGTGCCTAATGAGATTACATGCTGAGAACTGAGCTCTGTGCTCATCTCAGCTTCTACAACTCAACATTTCAACAAACATTTACTAACTGCTCAAAAGGAACTCTTAAAAATACTCAAAAGAATACCTATATCTTCAAGAGAGAAGTTCAGCAGATGGTGGACACATCCATGTTTGGCACAACATGAGGCTAACTGTGAAATGGATTAAAGCCAACAGCACAGATTTGTGTTAATCTCTGTGTTCAGTATTTTAGTTTTTTATCTGTAGATCTGAGTCATATCTGTTCCAGGTCTGTTCATTACAGGCTTTGTAACAAAGCAGTAGCTACATAGGTTCTCAGTGTTTTGGTACAAATAGAAGAAGAAAAGTATGGTGCAAATAGAAGAAGAAAAGCATGAACACATAGTATATCCCAAACTTCCGCTGCCAGAATAATTAATTTCCTTTTGGGCAAAGATAAGAAACATGCAGAGTCACGATTCAGAATCACATATTTAAGCTAGTAAAATCAAAGCTCATATGGTTAACTATACCCTCCAGAAGAACCTTAGAAGGAAAATGATTGTTTTAAAGAAAAATGTACATTATCATTATTATTAAACAGACAGGGGGTTATCAAAAGCTAAAAATGATTCTGAGAATTGAGGGATCCTTCTTGAAGCCACCATGCAGTTAGATATGATTGACAACCACTGTCTTGGCCTTCAGCGTACAATCAAAAGTCCCTAGTGGAGACGTTAACCTAAGAGTGATAGTTTGGCAAATGATTAGGTCTATCAGGAGACTGCAAATACTGAGTTACAATTTGAGAAGCTAAAAACGAAATCTTGAAGGAACATTACATCTAAGCAGAAGTGGAGAAATTCCCAGCCAGGAAGAAATAGAAACAACAATTAGAGGATTTAAAGGCCCAAAAGGAAGGAGTTATTGGGAGGAAAATAATTTTTTTTAAAAAAGGAAAACCTTTAAGTCACTTAAAGCAGTTGTTGAAGTATTAAAGTCTTTGAAAGGTTCACAAAGAATAGCAGCAGAAAATAATATCCTTAGCATCTTAACTATAAGCAAATTGGAGTGGAAACACAATACAAATTACACAGCATAAGCAGAAAGACAGAGTACATAAATGAAGAGTCATGATAGTATTCTAGAACAGTTCATTTTCCTCTTTTCTTTCCAAAATTATCTGAATTTTTCTTTAAAATTAAATGTTATATCAGCAATCATTTTTGCAAAAATAGCCTTTGTATACAAAACATGTTATCTCTTTACACATATGCCATGAAACTCACTTAAGGTCTTCCTTCTTGTAAGATGATCAAACTTGCCTCTTTGCCCATAAATGTATAAAAGCACACACACACACATATATGTGTGTGTGTGTGTATATGTATATGTACATATATATATGTATATATATTATATATAAGAACAAATTCTATATTAAAATTATTCTATATTAAAATTATATATAAGAACAAATTCTTTGATCAAAGTTTATGAATATAAAATATAAAGTTTAAATATAAGATATAAAATATAATAAGATACAAAAGTATAGTGCTAATTTACAATCTTCCCCATAGAAAATTAGTGGTACTTATTTTGTTAGTATTTACTTTTTTCATTTAAAGTTTTCTCATATATATGTAACATATGTATGCATGTAAAGTATGTAAAAACAGACTTATTTTTAATTTTTATTTTTTATCAGTCTTTACATCTTTGAAAATAGCATGCTTGTAGACAATATACTTTGATTGCATTCACTCTCACTATCTTCTCTCATCCCATCCTACTCTTGAGGCTACCCCTCTGCTTTTTCAATCAGTGTCCCAGTCGCCCGACTTCATGCTTCTAATACCTTTGTGTGTGTGTGTGTGTGTGTGTGTGTGTGTGTGTGTGTGTGTGTGTGTGCTTGTAGGTCTTCTACAGTTGTGGGGCCGTGGGGCGGTGGGCTGTGAGAAGCAGCTGGATGTTTGGTCAAACATGAGCTTGGAACCCCAGACCGTTATTGGCCGGCAGCTGGAGCTCTGTTCCAGGGCCCTGGCTCTTTTCATTTAGATTCAGCCCTCTCCACAGTCCCTCCCACAGAGAGGTCCATGGCCAACAGTCATGAGGAACAGACCTCAGGCCCTAGAGGGATTTACATACTAACAAGGTACCTGAAGGCCAGAGGGTGGAGCCAATTAAACATTCTTCCCCAGCCCCTTCCCCTCTCTCCCTCCCTATTTAACTCAGGTCTGCCCTGGGTTTGGGGATTGGGGGGATACATCCAGATCCATCCACCATCTGCCATGACATTAAACCCTGTAAAAATTCATAGACTTTCTCGTGTCATTGGGGCCGAGCCATGAGGAACTGTGGAGCCACAACAACCATGCCTAACTTCCCCCTGGAGGAACCCTCAGCGTTCCCAGCCACCCAACCCACAGTTGGAGGAACTTTCAGTGATCCCAGCCACAACTACCTACATATGGTAACATAGATTCTGTGTATTCACAATGGCAAAGCTTGTCATAAACAGAAGACAGCATTTTTAAATACTCCTCATCTTCCTATGATACCCTTAATCTTTGAGAAAGCCCATTTACAGATTGTTCAAGTACCCTTCCCGCAAAACATGCATTGATATTTGCTGGTCCTCACACTGGATAATATGGATATCCACCCTAGGGATGAGCACTCATCAATCCCTTGTTCTCCATAGTAATTTGAAGCATAAGACTCAATGTTGACCATTGTCTTCTACCAAAAAAAGCTTGTTTCTCTGATTAAGGCCAAGAGCTATGTCATTCCATGGGTAAAGGCATAAATATTTAGAAGGCAAATAATAAGAGCCCATGAGTTTGAAGAAGAAGAGGAAAGGATTTGAGAGGATTTAAAGGGAAGCTGGAAAATAGAGAAATGTTGTGACTAAATTCTGATCTTAAAAAGAAAAGCAATTAAAAAAAAAAAGAGGGGGATTTAGGCTCAGAAGAACAGGTATTTTACTCAAAACTTCAGATTGAGAGTAGCAGACTTAAATCCAATTTTTTGTTTTGTTTTGTTTGTTTGTTTGTTTACTTGATACATTGCTTTCCTTACAGTCATAAATGTCCACATGAAATGAACTGCATCATTCTTTGGCTTCTAAGTCATCTGATACATGAATAAGCACATAAAACCTATGCTACTCATTGTCTTTAAAAGGAAAAAAATTAAACCTTTGGCAGAAATTCATATTTCCTCAGTGTTGGGAGCCGCCTCCTAGCAGAAAGCAGCTATCATCTTTGCAGACATCTTGAGCCATATACCCTGACAAGAGACTTGTTTTTCAACAACATACAATAGCTGAGCACACTCTGACAAATATCTTGTTTATCCCACATATCTTGTTTTGCTGTTTAGTGCCCCCGGCTGCAAGGTGCATGTGGTATCCATGCCTGCAAGGCACATGGCAAAGTGTATATATACCCAGGATTTCCCTTCAATAAGAGAGACTTGAGACTTGATCAGACCCTCGGTTTTGTCTTCATTCTTTGTGTCTCTTGCCCCTCCATCCCCACTCTCTCTCTTGCTAGACCCTGACCCATGAACCGGAGCAGCAGCTCAGGCCAGGACACAGTGGCCTCCAAGCCAGGCAGTGTGGGCTGCAGCATAGTGGCACCTCAATGTTGGAGTTCCAGTAAGCGGGATACAATGAAGGACACCATGGGAATTAGATCGGGTATCCTTACTCCTTGCTATAGAACCTGTTAACTGACAGAGCCTCAATATTGGAGCTCAAGTAAGCAGTATACAGTGAAGGACACCATGGGAATTGAAAGTGGCCATCCTCACTCCCGTCCTGGAGAACCTGTCAGTCAACTGACAGAGCTGGCTTGGCAGTGGCGCTCAACTCGAGACAGCAAGAACGAGAGACCTACTGAAGGACGTACTGGAAGAAAGGTCTGCCAAGAATTCGAAAGTGAAACAAAGGTGATAGCAGTGAGATCAGTAGGTTACATTAACAAAAATGAGGAGAGAAATAAGTAAGCAAAAGCAGATGAAAAAGGCTTTAAAGACGCAAGAAGTAAATTGCAGGCTGCTCTGAGTCAAGAGTGCCAAACAGATAAATAGATAAATAGAAGGCTGCTCTAGGCAGAGAGCTGAACAGAAAGATAGTGTTAATCAGTTATATTAGATTGATTTAACTTTCAAAATGGGTATGATTCTAAGTTGTGTAGTTATATTTTTCTCTGGATAAAAGGTCAGTGTAAAGGCTTTTATGGTTACTGGCTCAAGGATAGGCACATTTAGGAAAAAAGGGTTTTTCTATGTGTTTTCTGAAGAGGTCATTAAAGTAGTAGTTATATCTTCCAGAATTATATGGATCAGACATGACAGAGGTAGGCTTCCAGAATACTAGATTCCAGAGAATAAAACAAAATAATTATCTTGATACTAAAATTTGTTTTGAGATTTGTACATTATAGAATACACAGCCTTAGTGAATGAATCTTCTTATCACCTGCATGTTCACTGATGCCCTGGACTTCCAGCTGGATGCAGTTAAGACAGACATCAGAGGCTTATCAATTTATCCTTTCCCTCATCACTCTTCTAATATCTCAATGCCCATATTCAGCTTGAAGAAGTTAATGAAGAGTCGGTGCCCCAATTCCCTGGACGTGGGGACTGAGGTGGTTAATATTTGGCTGTCTCTCTAGGGAAAAGTAATAGTTTTATTGGAACAGGGAGGAAGAGCTAAAATTGATTACACAGCCACAGTCTATTGGTAGAAATCTGTATAATTGATACTAAACTGGTACAAATTCAAGGATTTCATTGGTATAATTTCTTCTATTCAAAATTTGTGGCTGGGTAGTGGTGGCGCATGCCTTTAATCCCAGCCCTTAGGAGGCAGAGGCAGGAGGATTTCTGGTCTACAGAGTGAGTTCCAGGACAACCAGGGCTACTCAGAGAAACCCTGTCTCGAAAAACAAAACAACAACAACAGAAAAAAAAAAACCAAAAACAAATTTTGTGGGTACAAGGCTTAGATCTTTAACTTCTCCAACAAAGGGAATTGTGTGTTGCCCTTAAAAAAGAGTGGTTTTTTTTTTTTTTTTTTCCAACCATTCAGGCATTAAGACTCTTGTCTCTCAGGTTCATGCTGTTCAACAGACTGATGGCTTTTGTATGACAACAGATAGATGCTAGTCAAAACCCATACAGATCCATTATTACAGGCTGGAAGTAGGGGAGTCTAAAACCTCTGTCATCAACACTAACGAGGATTAATCCCTAACTTACCTGCTAAGCCAGATAGTCAATGATGGGTAAAAGAACACCTCAAGACCCTTGCCCCTAACTGGGAGGCCTCACCATCTTAAGACAGGAGCTCAACCAATGGCTGTTGAGTATCCAAAGACGGGAAAGGAAGGCTGGGGTCCTTTGTTCTGACCTAAGGCAGGCACGGTTTCCATAAGTTTTCCCAGACTTCCCTTTTGAAAAAAAAATTAAAAAGGGCGACCTGTTGGGAGCCAACTCCTAGCAGAAAGCAGCTATCATCTTTGCAGACATCTTGAGCCATATACCCTGACAAGAGTCTTGTTTTTCAACAGCCTACAACAGCTGAGCACACTCTGATAAACATCTTGTTTATCCCACATATCTTGTTTTGCTGTTTAGTGCCCCCAACTGCAAGGTACATGTGGTATCCATGCCTACAAGGCACATGGCAAAGTGTATATACACCCAGGATTTCCCTTCAATAAGAGAGATTGAGACTTGATCAGACCCTCTGTCTTGTCTCCATTCTTTGTGTCTCTTGCCCCTCCATTGAAAGGGTTAAAATTTTTCAAAAACTCCTAACAGGCTGAACAGAACCAAGAGTGCAGGTCAGCTTGGCCATGAGCTCTGTGTTTCAGGAACTTGGCTGACCACAAGATAGATGGTTGAATACAAAAATGTTCCCCATGACTGTTCCTTGGACCCTGTCACAAGCTGAATAATGGACTGGAACTTTCCACAGGTACTCTCCAATAACCCTCCTTCACTCCCCCTGGGTTGTAGTTTCCCCCCACCCCCCGTTGTGGTTTTTGGCTTTAAATTCTCTCTGTCTTCAAAGCCCCAGGGTCAGACCCCATTGCCCCTGCTTGGGCTAAGGGTCTTGACCTCAACATGTTGATTGAAATATACCTCTTGCTGATTACATCAAGTTTGGTGTCTTGTGAGTTATTGGGTGGCCTCGAATTCCTGAGGCTTGGGTGAGGTCCTCCCTTCATGGGGGCCTTACACCATCTCCACTCTCTCTCTCTCTCTCTTGCTAGACCCTGACCCTCAAACCAGAGCAACATCTCGGGCCAGGACACAGTGACCTCCAAGCCGGGCAGTGTGGACTGGGACATAGTGGCTCCCAAGTGTGGGGCAGTGTGGTCCTCAACACCTCAGGACCCAAATATGGATTTTTTAAGGAATCTAAGGAATACCAGATGGTATATTAAAAATAAACTAAGTATCTCTAAAATGTGCACAAAAATCAGTAAATGTATACTTTATTTTGTGACAGACATTTCATAGACTGAACCCATAGTTAATTCACTCTACTCAGTAAAAACATGTATTATACATCCAAGACAATGTAGCCTATGTCATATCTTGGAAAGCATTTGAACAATCTGTAAATAAGCTTCCTCAAATACTGAGTATATTATATAATCAATTTGTAGATGGTGGCCTGTCATATGCTAGAAGGATTTTCTAGTATTGTATTGTATTGTACTGTTTGTTAGATTAAAATGAAAATTTTTATGTTGTGGACATCAGAAGTAGAAAGGGAAGATTTTCAGAGCTATGAAATTATCAATATGGAGAAGGGTTTTTTTCATCATTATAGGTGTACCCTATAAGCACCTGATATAATTTATAAACCAGGAGAAATGTAGAATCATGGGTAGAACACAGAGCATAGTGTCTCATTGCAAAATTATATTTTCTTCACATGGGAGATCTGGTGCTAAGATTACAAACTGAAAGTAGACAGTTCCACTTTCTGTTACAAAATAAAAGACATTTCCTCCAGTGTATTCCAGTTACAGAGATACCACAGGAAAAGAAATCCTCTTTTAAAAGATGAATTGATTTTAACAGTCTTACCCTTTCCATTTAAATTAAGTACCTTTGAGGGCAATTATTACTCATGCCGAAATGTTCTCTAAACACCGAGTGTGGTCATAAATGGTTTGCCATTTTCTCAGCGATATGTATGACATATATACAAGTGAGCAAATTTTTGAAGTTAATTCACATAAGTTATACTACTCCTTACATTTTTCTAGCATTTAGCATGTCTGGAGAGTATCAGTTCTAACATAATTTGTCAAGTGAAATAATACATAGGGCTTACTCTACTGTGATGTTATACTAAATATTTTGACCACTCTTTGCTTATACTGTATTAAACTTATTATAGTGTAGATCTGAATATACTCACCACACACACACACATACACATAAATATGCACACACAGAGTTAAACTTTGGTTGCAGAAATTGTTTAGATAATTTTGATGTCTCTCTATTATAAACTTTCCAACTTCTCCGTTGAACATCTTTTGTTGCTAAGTCTGATGAAATCTAGTGGAATGTCTAAGACGAAGAGCATGGGGATTACTGAATCAGGAGGGTCTGCACTAAGCTGGGCCTGATCTAAGACTGAACCATCCATGCCTATAGGAAGGCACATGATGTCCAACTAAGAGTAGGTGTTGTGGGCTATGCAATACACAGGGACATAAAGATCATACATTGCTCAAAGCTTCTAAAATTCCAGTCCAGAGATAGAGACACTACTAATTAACTCAGACATTCAGTGTGGAATAATATTTTGGGAATCAGGAGCATGCCCTAGAGAAAGAAATAAAGGCTAAAAGAAAGGACAATGAAATACATATCTAATAAAAAAAAAAAAACAATAAGCCAGAAATATCTGACCTAGAGAGGGCTCTAATAATGTATTTTCTATCCAAACAACACTTACCATTTTCTAAAGGAAGATGACTCTCAACATACAGTCTATAAGACATTGTGATATTCTGCGTGCACGCACACACACACATACATACACATACACACATGCACACATACACTAGGTATGTCAGTGAAAACTAGAATAAAATGGCAAGGAGGAGAGAAGATAAAAAACAAACAATAGAAACAGACAGTGATGCTGGAATTAGCAGATAAAATGCTAACATCAATCTTTGAGTATAAAGCCTTGAAATTTGAACATGAGAGAATAAGGAACATGTCACTGGAGCAATGAATTAACACACAGTAGAAACTCATAACAGAAAATAAAATTATCTATAAATTACCAACACACTTGATGAAATCAAGAGTGAATTGTAGGTTTCTACATCCCAGCTTTTATGTATTGAAGAACAGTGTAGAACCACTTTTCAAAGAAACAAACAAAACAGATTACCATTACTAGAGAATAAAATAATTTAATGTCTTGGAAAATTGCTCAAAGGGCATGTAACAAACAAAACAAATTTAACAAAAATCCAGTAAAACTCCATAGAACAGTGAGTGTGTGTGGCATTGGAACCCCTACCCAGCCTTCTTGCTCCAACTATCTGAGAAGGAAACAGCATTCCATACAGATTCTCTTTGTGTGTTCATGTAGAAGTCAGAGGTCAAGTTGGATGTCTTTCTTGATTCTTTCCTCCTTAGCACCTTGAGGCAAGGTCTCTCACTGACTTGGTGCACACTGATTGGCTAGTCCGTCTCATCACTGAAGCTCTGAAGATCTTCCTAAATTTCTTTTTTTTTTTTTTTTTTTTTGGTTTTTCAAGACAGGGTTTCTCTGTGTGTAGCCCTGGCTGTCCTGGAACTCACTCTGTATGTAGACCAGGCTGGCCTCGAACTCAGAAATCCGCCTGCCTCTGCCTCCCAAGTGCTGGGATTAAAGGCGTGCACCACCACCACCCGGCTCTTCCTAAATTTCTTATCCCTGTATCCTCACACCAACCCTATGCTAGTGTTAAAAGTATGTACAGCCATGTCCAGTTTTTGAATGTGAGCACTTAGGAACCAAGCTTGGGACATCATGGCAGTTCAACAAGCACTAAGCTACCCTCACACCCCCTGAAATAAATTTCAAAAACGTTATGTTGTAAAACATGGAATAGAGACTCAAACCATCTGTCCATTTAAAAGAACCAAAATTGAATAAAAACCCATCTTCAGGTGTTGATACATACTTTGATTACATTATTACAAAAGATAAATAACATGTTATGTTTTTTTTTAATTTTTGACACATAAGGAAATGTGAGTATTTTTTTCTATTTGACAGTTTTCTTTCTTTTTCAAAAATTCTACTCCCCACTCAGTATTCCACACAAAAACACTTTAATACTTTTTTGATCTTTAATATATCAGTTGCCTCCAGAAAATTGCCTTTTCCTCTTAATGGGTATTAAGGAGATTGCAAAGTCAAGCATTGGTTATTAAATATTCAAGTACAGGAGCATATTTAGAATATAGATGATATAAATATAACTAGGTCAGTATATATTCAAACACAAATTAATTCAACACTACTTGGAACATGACTGCTGATTCAAACTATCAGGTATATTAATAACTAATATATATTTTCAATATATCAATAAATTATATATACATATATATTTATATATAAATTTCTTAATTCTAGGATGGCTTTCCTGTGCTAAATACTAGTGCTATAAAATGTCTGCATACTAAGATGAACCAGGCAGAGACAGGTTTAGCACAGGTTTATTTAAAAGAGCATTTTTTAAAAGGAAAATATTAAACATGAAATGTCTCTGAAAACGAGGTACACTTTGCCTGTGTGCCCCAGTCTTTGTCTGCAGTGATCACTTCCCTCATAGAAACTCAGAATGTAGACACACAAAGGCAAAACTTCAGACTCAAAATGAAAAATGCAAAACTGACAGCCAGAGATAATGTGAAATTCTGATATCAAGTTGATTGGCATTCTTAAAAATTCCCTTTTAGTAGATGCAGTATAAGTGCAGAAAAAAATGTTTCAGGGCCATTCAAATGCAGTTACTGGAAAACTCTGTTTCTCAACAATGACAGAGTGAAAACCAGGCAAGTCTGCTTTGCATTTTGAAAGGCTTTTTTTTTTCCTCCCTAAAGCAACTGCCTTTTGGACAAACATCATGGAAAAATGCTGCCCAAGATTCACAGATAATGGGAGAAAAAAGTGATTGGCTTCTTTTGGCTCTCAACATTTTCTTCTCATCTAATACTTATCTTCATTAAGAAAATTTTGGGGTTCTTTGGCAGCGAGTACAAACTGCTTCCCTCCACATCTCTCCTTCCTGCTCCATCTCTTTCTACAGGTTTTCTCTGAAGGAGATCAAGCATGAGTCTCTTCAGTCCTTACAAGGTTTTTCTGCTTTGTGTACTTTCATTGTGTTTTCTTCTTGTTTTGAAATGACTAAGCCATTGTTTTCAAACTGCTTTCCTTAGAACAGAAAGCCTTTGCCCACTTCAGAATCCCTTCACATAACAGACATAGGAGCAGTTGTTTTGATGAGCAAAGATTTCAAAACAACAAATACTAAGGTGGTTTGAAGGCCTCTTTTAAAAAGGTGAAAATGTTTCTTCAACTTGGTTGCATTCCTTGGGGTTCAGTAATGAGAAAAAAAAGTTTCCTTTTCTCAACTTGGAGAAGTCAATAAACCATACCGGCAAAATTAGAAATGCCATTCTTCTAAACATGAGCAGACTTTTGAAATGCACAGGCTTATTCCCGAGTGAACTCTTCAGAACGGAATGGAAACCTATTATCTTAGCCAGAAAGAGGAGCAAATTCCCCAGAAGCAGTGCTGGGAGACCCTTATCTGAAGGTTCCCCCAACTCATGCCTTTAGTTGAAGTAGGCACTACAACCCTTGGGAGAAACCATTTCATGGTTCTGAGGTCCTGAGTGAGACGGATCCCAGAGGAAAAGGCACAAAGGTACTTTAGCAAAGCACCTTCAAGGAGGATAGCAAGGAACATACACACCACTGATGACATCTTTTGGGCAAAAGATAGTATTTCTGGTTTGCATAAATGCAGGAAGAATAGTGATTATTTTTTCCCACCTTGATGAAATTCAAGCCTGTCTTCTAGCTGCCAGGATGGAAGTTCTTGATGTCTTTTTTCTCCTGAATGTCTCCCCTGGTTTCTCTTGCAGGTGTAGTAAGCCTGTTATTTTAAATGCAGATATAACTACCTAACTGCAGACTCTATTGCCAATAATAACCTCATTTGACAGTTATATACCATATGTTGGGCCTAATTAAGCAGCATCTAATGTATGTAGTCAATAAGGCTGAGTACGAATTGAATAACCAGAACAAAGAAGTAATTTCAGGCAGGAATCTGAATTTTAGGCTAGAATGAGGAAGTAGGCTTCAGACATGGAAATGACTTTGGGCTAGGACAGGGATGTTGGCTCAGATATTTTGGTCATCCTGATAAGCCCTTAGAAATAGTGATCATGGGAGTGATCATGAAATTTGGTTTATTGTATTGCTTGTTCCTTGACTATTTGCATCTATTGTATTGCTAGTTCCTCAACCTAGAACTGGCCTTAATACTTGCATGTAATTGAAATAGTATAAAAGCAAAGAGGAGGAAGGAGATGGGCGATGGAGTTCAAGGGAGGGGAAATGGTGAAAGTGGATGACAACTGAAATGTAAATAAATAAAATATACAATAAAAAAAGAAAATACGCAAAAAAAAAGAAAAAAAACAGAGTTGAATAACGTGGCTCATCCTAAATTTAACACAAGATTGGTGGCTTTCCAAACAGTAACTGATTTGTGTTCATGTGACTGATTTGTATTACTTACATCTTATTTGGTTTTGGTGGTCTAAAAAGATCAATAACTATTATGCTGTAATAACATAATAGCATAATAACATACTAATAATATAATGGTATAATATCATACCGATATTCAGACATTAATAAACTTCAGTTATAGTTTATTGAACTGCAATTGGAACTTGGCAATCTTGACATAAAATAGTAAGATTTTGTCTTTTCAATGAAAAATAATTATATAAAAATATAATAGAAAAAAGTGTATCAAGATGCATCGCGTCTCAAATGAAAGCATCAACGCATCACTGAGCAAAATGAAGGTAACTGAAATGAATAAGAGAAGAAAATCCAGAATTCTCCAGTAGAAAATAATACTGCTTAGATACCTGTGACCCTGAAATTGACCTAAAGGCTCCATGAATAATTTACAAGCCAGTATAATTTACAGGCCAATTCTAAAATTTATATAGATATGAAAAGATTTGCAATAGTGACAATATCTTGAAAGAAAGGAACACAATATAAGACTCTAAAGATCTGTAAGAAAGCCAAAACAATAAAGAAAGATGGGCTTTTGAAAATGATAATCAGAGCAGAAAATCAAGAAGTAACTTCATATATATGATGAATTTGAAAAATGTTAAGTCTTTCTAAGAGGAGATAGACAAGTAATATTTGTGTTCATGGCATAACAAATGTAGAGTGTGAAGACCACACCCTGGCTTGTGGTATTCAAAAAACTAATTTAAGATAAATCCTAAATAGTAAAGGATAAAAATTATGAACATTCTGACAGAAGACATCAGAGATGTTTTCATAAGCATTAGATAGCAAAAGGTTCTTATGAGTAGAGAAAAGGTGAACCAAAAAGAACAAAAAAAAAGAAGTCAATAGGATTTTGTCCAAATTTAATAATTCTGCTCTTCAAAAACACTAGGAAGATAATGAAAAATAAGACATATTCTAGGAGAAAATCTATCTATCTATCTATCTATCTATCTATCTATCTAACCATCCATCTATTATTTATCTATTATTTACCAATCTATCATCTATTTCTATGACAAATGACTTATCTCCAGAATTTATTTACAAAAAAATTCCTATAATTCATTAATAAAATGTCAAATATGGAACCTGGATCCAACATGGGCTCCGCGGTATTTTTAACTAATGTCCACATGGTACTTCTGTTACACAAAAGAGATGGCCTACAAACCAGGCAAGGAGCCATCTGAGAACCTACAGGTTTACGATTGGTATTGGGTGGCTGAAGCTGTAAGTGCTCTTTCTCAGTTATTCTAAAAGCTTCAATGTCTTCACCACAGAAGTTAGAACTACTATGTAGAAAACATTGGGAAAATGAGTCAAACTTTCCAAGCCGATTTCCAAGTCAGGCAGGAGTCAAGCAGCAGAAAGGCTTCTAAGTGAAAAGCAGAGAATCTTGTGTTCTTGCCCTGCAGCCTTACTGCTGTAAACCAGAATGTTCAAACCGGCACCAGGCACTGGTTTTATTTTATAAAATATAAAAGCTGAAAG
Organism: Arvicanthis niloticus; assembly: GCF_011762505.2. Classification (NCBI taxonomy): domain Eukaryota; kingdom Metazoa; phylum Chordata; class Mammalia; order Rodentia; family Muridae; genus Arvicanthis; species Arvicanthis niloticus. The sequence goes on along the minus strand of NC_047676.1, from coordinate 12,500,731 downwards.
ACCGAGCTTCTAACATTTCTTCTAGAAGCTAACTATAACTGACATACACATTCATATATTTTATTTATCAAACATTTATTGGTAGCTACCACCTTATAGTTTCTAAGTATAATTGATACACAGATAAATACAACAATTGAATACAGTTATTAAATAAATCTACTTCAAGAGACACACCAAGCAGCTAAGAATAGCTCTTCTAAACTATTCATGGAATTCAGAGCCAAGTATTGTTCAAGGAAGAATTCAAGTGCTTGGTGTATTCCAGAATGTCTTAGTTAGGGTTTAACTGCTATGTGGAAATGCTATGACCAAAAGCAACTTGAGAAGAAAACCATGTATTTGTCTTATATTTCTCTAGGGCAGGAACCTGGAGGCAGGAGCTGATGCAGAGGCCATGGAAGGGTGCTGCTTACTGGCTTGCTTCCCCTGGCTTGCTCAGCTTCCTTTCTTATAGGACCCAGGACTACCAGCCCAGAGATGGCACCACCCACAATGAGCTGGGCCCTCCCCTCTTAATCACTAATAGAGAAAATTCCTTGCAGCTGGATCTCATGGAGACATTTCCTCAAGGAAGGCTTCTTTTTCAGTGATAACTCCAGCTTGTGTCAAGTTGACACACAAAACCAGCCAGTACACTTGCTCCAGAAAACCAAATAACCCTATTAAAAAATGGGGTACAGAGCTAAACAAAGAATTCTCAACTGAGGAAACTCAAATGGCCAAGAAGCACCTAAAGAAATGTTCAGCATCCTTAGTCATCAGGGAAATGCAAACCAAAACAACCCTGAGATTCCACCTCATACCAGTCAGAATGGCTAAGATCAAAAACTAAGGTGATAGCAGATGCTGGCGAGATGTGGAGAAACAGGAACACTCCTCCATTGGTGGTAGGATTGCAAGATGGTACAATCACTCCGGAAATCAGTCTGACGGTTCCTCAGAAAATTGGACATAGAATTACCTGAGGACCCAGGTATACAACTCCTGGGCATATACCCAGAAGATGCTCCAACATCCAACAAGGTCATATGCTCCACTATGTTCATAGCAGCCTTATTTATAATAGCAGAAGCTGTAAAGAACCCAGATGTCCTTCAACAGAGGAATGGATACAAAAAATGTGGCACATTTACACAATGGAATATTACTCAGCTATTAAAAACAATGAATTTGTGAAATTCTTGGATAAATGGATGGAACTAGAAAATATCATCCTGAGTGAGGTAACCCAATCACAAAAGAACACACATGGTATTCACTCACTGATAATTGGATATTAGCCCAGAAGCTCTCAATACCCAAGATGCAACTCACAGACCACATGAAGCTCATGAAGAAGGAAGACCAAGTGTGGATGCCTTGGTCCTTCTTAGAAGGAGTAACAAAATACTCAAGGGAACAAATATGGAGACAAAGTGTAGGACAGAAACTGAAGGAGGGGCTGTCTGGAGACCATTTCACCTGGGTATCCATCCCATGTGCAGTCACCAAAGTTAGACACTGATGTGGATGTCAGGAAGTACATGCTGACAGGAGCCTGATATAGCGGTCTCCTTAGAGGTCTGCCAGAGTCTGACATATTCAGAGGCAGATGCTCACAGCTAACCATTGATCTGATCAAGGGTCCCCAATGAAGGAGTTAGAAGACTGAAGGAGCTGAAAGGGTTTGCTGCCCCATGGGGAGAGTAACAATACCAACCAACCTGAGCTCCCAAGGTCTAAACACCAGCCTGGGAGCACATAGGGAGGGACTGATGGCTCCAGCTGCATATGTAGGGGAGGATGGCTTTGTTGGGTATAGGTGGGAGAGGGGATCCTTGGTCCCATGAAGGCTGGATGCCCAAGTGTGGGGGAGTGGGAAGGTGGGAGTAGGGGATGGGTGGGGGCACATCTTCATAGAAGCTGGAGGAGGGGGAATGAGATAGGAGGTTCCTGGGTTGGTGGGGGGAGGGAAAGGGGATAACATCTGAAATGTAAATAAAATATCTTTTTTAAAAAAAGGTCAAAGTTTCTCAAGTACAGGCTCCTATAAAACAAAATGTAAGTCAAATACTTTACTTCAGCAGGGAAGAATTATGGCACAGTGACAATCTGAACAAAGCAAAACCAAACTCCAACAGTTTAAATAACTCAATGTCCAATACTGTAATTCACTCATAACCTTCTGTATGTCTTCAAAGGGCTTGAGTTACTTCTCTGGCTCTGTGCTCTATGGCACACACTGCTTGTCTTCTAGGCTCTGGCTGATTCTACTCCACTGCTGCTGCTGTTCTTGGTGATTGTCTCACAGTACTGACACCTCCAAAATTCTGGAGTATCTTGCTGCAACCTAGATACACTTTTATCAATAGCCTCTCTTAGATTCTCTTTGGGGCCTCCAGGCCTGCCACACAATGCAAAGCTTCAGCTGCTGTCCATGACTCCTTCTTGTCTTCAAAACCCATACAACCTGGGTGATTCTTACACGACCAAGTTCAGTTGCCAGAGCAAGATATAACCTTGGCCTTGGCCACCTCTGAATATACATTGTATATCCTGACTCAGAGGAAACGTTTCCCACGAAATTTCACTTCAATGATACTGCTCTCTTCTTGTTCTTCTTCTTGTTCTTCTTCTTGTTCTTCTTCTTCTTGTTCTTCTTCTTGTTCTTCTTCTTCTCCTCCTTCTCCTTCTCCTTCTCCTTCTCCTTCTCCCTCTCCCTCTCCCTCTCCCTCTCCCTCTCCCTCTCCCTCTCCCTCTCCCTCTCCCTCTCCCTCTCCCTCTCCCTCTCCCTTTCTCCTCCTCCTCCTCCCCCTCCCTCTCCTCCTCCTCCTCCTCCTCCTCCTCCTCCTCCTCCTCCTCCTCCTCCTCCTCCTCCTCCTCCTCCTCCTCTTCTTCTTCTTCTTCTTCTTCTTCTTCTTCTTCTTCTTCTTCTTCTTCTTCTTCTTCTTCTTCTTCTTCTTCTTTGTCTTCTTCTCCTCCTCCTCCTCCTCCTCCTCCTCCTCCTCCTCCTCCTCCTCTTCTTCTTCTTCTTCTTCTTCTTCTTCTTCTTCTTCTTCTTCTTCTTCTTCTTCTTCTTCTTCTTCGTCTTCTCCTCCTCCTCCTCCTCCTCCTCCTCCTCCTCCTCCTCCTTTTCTTCTTCTATTAAAACCGTTTACTTGTTTCTTTGTGAATTTCACGTCATGCACCTCAATCCCACTCATTTTCCCCTTCTCTAATATTCATCCTTCATCCCTGCAAGCCCCTCCCCAACAAAGAAAAAAATCTCATTGTGGAAACTATAGTATGTTACAGTAGCTTGCCGAGTATTCCCTTTTGTCCACACTTCCTTGCCTGCAACTGTTCATTGCCATGACTTGTTGGTCTGGTACAAGGCCTCTGGCTTCTGCTACTCTATTGATACTGGAGCCTCCCTGGGACTCCTTGCAGATATCCTCCTTTTGCCATGTGTTAGGGATATCCTGTAGTATTGGAAATGGAGAAAGCTCCCTTTCATACACTTGCACAGTTCATCAGTGGGGTACATGTTGGGGTGGGCCAATTCAAAGCCCTGGATCTGGGTCTGGGAGGTATCTGAGCTGGTCTAGTCTGGTGGTTGTCTCAGTCTAGTTCCATGTCTCAGCCCCCAGGCTCCGGACTGGTGGTCTTTTCAGCTTGCTTTTTGCAGGGAATTTTAGGCTACTAATCACTCAGATGTTCATAGGTCAGAATACTGAGTGTAGACATAGCCTCTCTCTCCTCTCTGTCAGCTACTGATGCACAAGTGACACAACAGCCACACCTGCAATGCTTGCTGGTCTCTTCTTAGTCACCACTAATTTCTAAGCTCCAGCTAGCCAGCATCAACTGTCTCAGTAAAATAAAGGTTTCACTTAGGTGATGTGAATCTCTTGTTGATAGCTGACTCTTTAGCCCTAGTTGACCTGAACTATGAGTTCTTAATTCAAAATATGAAGTAGACATGAGGAAGTCTTTAAATGACTCAGACTTCTCTCTGGAACTCCACAAGCTTGGCCTCCACTGTCTGCATTTTGCTCAATTCTCTTTACATTCTAAATTTCTACAGAACAGCTTCTCTAGCTTAAAGTTCCAAAGTCTTCCCACAGTGCTCCCAGACTCTACATGGTCAGATTTGTTACAAAAATACCCCAAAATCTTGGCACCAATTTCTGTCTTAGTTAAGGTTACTATTGGCATGACCAAAGGCAACTTGAGGAGGAAAGTATTTATTTGCTTTGTGCTTCCATATCACAGTTCATCATTAAAGCAAGTCAGGACAGGAACTCAAGCAAGGTAGGAACCTGGAAGCACAAGCTGGTGCAGAGGTCATGAAGGAGTGCTGCTTACGGGCTTGCTTTGTATGGCTTGCTCAGTCTGGGCTTGCTCAGTCTGCCTTCTTATAGAATCCAGGACTGCTGGCCATGGCTGGCACACCCATGGTGAGTTGATCCTTCCCATATTACTCATCAAACAAGAAAATGTACCACAGGCATGCCTACAACCCAATCTTATGGGGATATTTTCCCACTGAGGCTACCTCTTCTGTGATGATTCTAGCTTGTGTCAAGTTGGCATAAAACTAACCAGCACAGAGAACAATAAACAGTTCCATACACAAGGAAGCACTGAGGTTTTGCTCTATCAAAAGAAAGTGGTGTGGGTATGGGGTGTGCAGATTTGTCTCCTATGCCAAGAAGTTTGGACTTTATTCTTTATAGTAAGAATTGTCAACATTTCTTTATCTCTTTTTAAAACACCCCGGATTTAGAAAACCTCAACTAGAAATATCTGTACTTGTTATACATTATTTTTATTTTAAGCATCTTTTCAATCTCATAATTAGTCTCTTTTATTCTGAGATACAATTGGTCTGCTTGCCCATGAGTTATGAAGCTATGGTTCAACTAACTGAATATATACCTACACATACACATAAACATACATATACACATACACATACTCATACTCATACACATACTCATACACATATACTTATGAAACCTGATATGTGCAAAATGTGCAAACATACTAACATTTTGTCTTGCCATTATTCCCTAAATAATACGGTTTATCTACCCTTCCAGTTGCATTCAGTGTCACAAGTAAGCTATAGTTGAGTCAGAGTAAAAAGGGTGACATACAGATTACAGGCCATACTGCAGTATGATGCTAAGGATGGTGAGTATCCCTAGATTGTGGTCTGTGGGGAGTGTAAACCTAATCCCCTACATCACTTAGGGATGGCTACATTTGGTTTCTATCTGGGAAATAGTTTTTCTAGACTTTTAAACATCATTTTGTACAACATAATTCAAACTGCACTGATACACTGTCAGAAATGTAACACTTCCCCAGACAGTTTGACTAAAGGATGTTAAGGAACTTGGTTTATGTAACCAGAAGAAAAAAATAAATACAGTCTCCCTGCTGAAAAGGGCTGTCACTTTCGTTTCCTTCCTCTTTTGAAACACAGAAGACATTGAGTTCAGGTGAGACAGAAATGAATTTACAATAATGTTTTCCAAGGGCATAAACATAAGGCTGGCTCTGGGAGGTTTGTTTTTTTTTTTTTTTTTTTTTTTTTTTTTTTTTTTTTTGAAATGAAACCTGTTCTTCTCTACCCATTTATGTTGGCAAGCTCACAAGAAGTTAAACTGGCAGAAAATTCAGCAGCATGACATCTTGGAGTACCAGCACAATAAATATGTGTTGGCTGAATATTTGAATGTTCCAATTAAATGTGCTCTGTTTTGATAATAGCTGAACCAATTGAGCTATTTTTCACAATATATTGTAGACTTACATGTGCCCAATGATGTCTTACTTCCTTTTAACACAATGATACAAATAAATCCTACTTAGACACATAATTCACTATATTTTATGAGAATATATTACCAGGGTTCATATCACACACTTTAAAATTGTCTTGCTTGAAGCCAAATTGCGAGGTCTGAATGCAATTATTGTATCAGGATTTCATCAAAAATCAGGTATTATGCTACCTATTTCAAGTGGTAAAGTTATAACACAGAGAAATGTAATCTTACTTATTGCAGGAAAAGATGAAGAAAAACAGAAAGAGAAGCATGCCAACAAACATGTACTAGTGATCCATGCTGCCTTTGGCATCACAAGGGGACCCTCAAAGCCATTGGCACAGTGCCACATTTGCCATCTGCAGATGTCAGCTGCCCCTGGAAGATGATGGCTTTTCTGCATACCCACCTCCAAAGCTCACACAGATGCTTTCACTGGCAGAGTTTAAACGAAAACCCCTGTTGTCTGGTAAACCTAGTTACTGTCACTTCCAAACTGCTAGGTTCCATGTTTCAAGATAGATTTTAAGAAAATAAGGACCCCACTATGTGTAATAATATCTAGCTTAGTTCTACAGACACATCTACTCAGAATTCCAAACAAAAATGTTAGGGTTTTTGACAATGCTGTCAGAACTATTCCTCAACCTGGTGAATATGTGTTTTTGTTTTGTTTTGTTTTGTTTTGTTTTGTTTTGTTTTTAACTTCTGAGACTAAAGAACCCTTAAGAAACTGCTTTTCTTTGTCAATGAACTGATCTGTACTTTCCCAACATTGCATCACCATACAGATGAAGACTGTATGTTACTGTGACTCAGGGCAGCTTCTCTTTGCTTTCCTTGCTCTTTTATGTATACTTCATACATGGAAGAAGCAAGACTGCTTCCTATGGCCCTTGATAAATATCTATTAATATCATATATATACACATATATATGTATGTATATATGTATATGTATGTAAATGTATATATGTATATATATATATACTTTTTAAATGAAATGGAGATTGAGTAACCAATGAATTCCTCATCACTCATAGTTTTCCTAAAAGTATAATTTTTCACAATACACTGAACCACAAAATTGATCCCAGGTGGAATTAAAATGGCTTGGATTTTTAAAGAGATGAAACGGTACTTAAATATTTTTTTCTTCTGGCCCTATCTGCCCAAATCCAATGTGTCCTTCATGATTGATTTGTAAAACTAGGGTGTGGATGTGTATAAATGTACAGACCCTGAAGTTCTTCTCACTTTCTCTCTTTCCCTCATCTAGTTCCCAAGTCTCTCCAAACCCTCTCCTTACTATTTCTTGAGCCCTTCCCATCACTCGGGAGCTTACGTACATCTGCACTGCTCTCTAACCCTTCTCCCCGAGTCTATCTTCATTTCTGACCCATGCAGGCTTCCGTCTTTGAAACTATCTCACGGATAATGTTTATCTACAATCACAACCAGGTCTCTCATTAAACCCTCTCAATGTTTCTGTGATGCCAGAAGCTATGCACATTAATGTTTGAAACTCAGAGCATTTTCCCTATTGAGCACACACCAGTCATGTATGGGACAGAGTGTTCCACAGTGACTCTAGAAATTCAATAAAGAGAGTGTATGGAATAAATATATTTTGTTTCAACATTATTGCTGCCAGAAAATATTTTGATGGGTTATCTGAAAAATGTATGGTGAAATTTCTTCACAGATTGTAATTCTTAATCTGTACAAAGCAAGAAATTAATATGTATTTGAAAATCACTTTATTTCTAACTCTATCTAATCTTAATTTTATGACTTGTATTTCACTAAATAATAATATGTTAATGATTGCTATGTTTTTATTAATGTCACAGAGAATGCTTGCTGACATTTTTTAATTATTTATTTTTTGAACTTATAATTACATCATTTTCTTATTGCCTTTCCTCCCTCCAAACCCCTCCTTGCTCGCTTTCAAAATCATGGCCTCATATTTTATTGTTGCATACGTATATGTAAATACATAAAGATTCCTACGTCTTGAACTTCCTTGAAAGCCTTCTCTCTGTGGACTAGCTTTCATGGTACCAAAAGGTTCCATGCAAGCTTCCAAAGGAGGGAAGCAACCATCAGTCTTACCCAGCTATGGTGACTATGAACTCTAACAATGCATGGTATGGTTAACCTAATGGTGCTGTAGTGGCATGCATACCTGTGCAGTAACCAACAACTCTCTAATTGAAAGACCTGTACACCAAGAGGGAAATCATGCCTCATACTGGAAATCTAGCTAACTCCTCAGAGACCTTGCTGGAAGTTTTGAGTTGGATTTAAAATACTGGATCTCTCTAATGTCTTGAGTCAAACTGTATCATGAAAATCTCTTGATTTTTTTTCGTATTTGTACACTGTGTTTTTTAAGTAAACTCATTAGGCAACCATCTCAGCTCTGGCTAACATGAGAGATTAACATAGGCTGTGTAACTTAAACAGCAAGCATTATTTTTTTCTTGTAACTGTAAAGAGAAACAAGGTCAAGAAGGACACCTGGATGCAGTTAAAGTTGTTATTCAAAGGACCCAGTTATACCTGAACCTGGCAGCAGAAACTCACCATGAAGTGCTACTTTGCTGATATGAATGTATAGAATCCCTGAGGCTTGCACTCAGAAAAAAATATTTGAGGTCAGCCAGTGTATGACAGTGTTGGATTCCCTGTAAGGAGGCTCTGAGAGGCCAATTTGTGAAGCCATGAAGGTAAAGACTATGCGGCACCGGGAATGGAGAGACTGGCTAGGAAACATTCAGGCTGTGAGTGAAGCCAACGTAAAACAAAGGCCTTGTGTGCTGCAAATAGCAGGCCATATGGATAGGGCTACCCAAGCCCATTGGAGACAGATGACACTACTGTGTGTCCCACAGGCCAGACATAGGGATGGAAGGGTTAATGTTTCCTTGTTGTATTTCAGCATTATTTTTGTCCAGTGTGCCCTTGCTATCCTTATGTTTGTCTTTTGGGGAGTGAGAATGTTTATTCTGTGGTATTGTATATTAGAAGTATGTAATTTGGTTTTGTTTTTACAGGGGATGAAAGCTAAAAGACTGATTTATGCCTTGGAACATACTTTGAAACTTTAAAAGTTAGGGGGACTATCAAGACTATGAGGAGTTTTGAAGTTGGACTAAATCCATTTTGTATTGTGATACAGCTGTGAATCTGTAGAACCAGGCACAGAATGGCACAGTGTAAATTTGAAGTGAAACCCCACAGACTCATGTGTTTGAATGCCTAATTCACAGATGGTAGTAATGTTTGGGGATAGAACCTTTGAGGCAAGGGCTGTTGAGATGGTCACTGAAGGTGAATCCTTGAGAATTAGAGCCCAGCTCTGCTTTCCAGCTAAGTTCTTTGCTGCTTCTGACTCACCAATATTTGGAAATAACAAAACACGTGTCCATCCACAATGGTCTTCACCGTGCCGTCAGTGCCACAACAAACTGGTAGTCCCTATAACCATGGGCCAGAATGTTTTTCTCTTTTAAGTTGCCTCTATCAGATATTTTGTTGGAGAAATGGTGAAAGTAGGTAATTTAATAGATTTTCAGTCCATGTCCACTCAAATAAATACTTTCTATTGAGTATTTGGGGTGTGTGGGGTGTGGGAGGTGATGAGAGTATGTTGATCAAGGTCCACTCTCATCAAAGTACAAAGAGACAAGGGTGAGTCTAGCTCATAGTTTCAGATGTTTTACTCCATGGTTGGCTCTGTCTCTATTGCTTTAGGCCTGTGGCAAGGCAAAAATTAATGCAAAAAGAACCTTGTGAGAGGAACTTGCTCATATCAGAGCACTCTGTAGGCAGAGAATGCAAGCTAAGGACTAAGATGAAGATCTACCTTTCAAAAGCATGCCGTCAGTGACCTTATTTCTTTAATGAGGCGCCCTATGCCATAGCTTCTGCTGTGCCTCATAATTTACTCAATTTTAAATGTATTAATGGATCAGTCCATTTGATAAAGTCAGAGCTCAGAGATGAGGGTCACTTTCCAGGACCTGCTCTGAACATCTTTTGCATTGTGTGCAAAGCCTTCGAAACATGAGCCTCCCTGGAACACTCTATCCACAGATAATAACTGATAAGTAATTAAGAAGCTGTATTCGATTCACACAAAATACCCAGCATATTGCAAATTTATGATACATGAAACACCAAGGCAGTAAAAGTTGGCAATGCCCCCAAGAGAGAGGAGTCATCGAAAAGACTGGCTGTGTCCCAAATTCAGAATATGTGCTGCTATTTAAGTCACATAATACTTCGTGGTTTATCAGCTGCTTCCTGAAAATTATTTTATAGTTGAATCTATGTGGATGATAATTGAACATTTTGTGATAGACTATAGATTCTAGGGAAAAGAAGAAATTAATATAAATATAATAATATCAGTTCTAAAACTATAGAACCGCTGGAATTTTTACTGAAGAATAGGTGACTTTTCAATGGCTATTGCACTTATAAAAATGGTTCCCTCTCCCCCCAGCCCAGTCACAGTTAACTGTGCTAGTGAGAGGCAGGGCCTCGTGAGCTCCCTTATGCATGCTGAAATGGTAACGGGGCTGGTCTTGTGCAGATCTTGTGCAGGTAACTACAGCTGCAGTGATAATGCTGCACTTCCATGACTAGACATTTTAGTTTTCTCATCTCCAAACTCTGACTCCTGCTTTCTTGCTGACCCTTCCCCTGGATGGTGTCTGAGTCTTTGAAGGGATAATAGAAATGTTCCTTTCAGGTCACAGCCTTCGATTGTCACACTCCAAACTTGGTCCATTTGTATGTCTCTACATCAACTGACACCAGCTACAAAAGAAAGTTTTGAAAGTCTGAGGGCAGCACTAATTTACCAGTAAGAAGCTAAATATTTAGAAGGCAATTCTCTACCTTGACCACTTTGTAAAACAACAGTGGTAGATTCTCTACAAAGGTCCGTGACCTCCAACCCATGGTTTCTTGATCAAATTTGCAGTCCCAGGAATGATATTCTGAATATGAGGATAGGAAGTAGTTGAATGTCTTCATAATAATCATGTCACTTACACCAGAGGATATATCTTGCAAGGAAGGCTGTTGATAAAACTCATGGGGTCCACAGAAGTGCAGAACCACTGATGACTTGCCCTCTGTGAACAACTTGCTTACATCTCTGTCTCTGTAAAAGCCAGCCAGCAGGTAGGAAACTGCCATCCCAAATCCAGCTAGAGCTTTTGGTGTCTTGCAGCTGAAGTGAGTCTTCAGGAACAGGCTCTGAAAAACTAGCTCCAGTGACCAGGAAAGGACATTGGCAACAACTTGTAATGTTTTGGAGACTTCTGGATCCATCCTCACCAATACTTCACAGGAAGGTATCCTACACCAGGTTCTGCGATTTCCATTGTTAACCTTAGGTTTCTGGTAGAAGCATCATCTACCAATCCAGGTGTCTCCACTCAAACCTTTCTTTAAAACTATGTTTTTAACAGACTTACAATATAGTATGCTTCCTTAAGACTTTTCCTCTATATCCTTGATTTGGGTTACCTCTTCCCTCCACCCTCTCATCTCCCCCTACCCTTTCCATTCCTAATGTCCCTGAAATGTCACCCCACCTCCCCATAGTTCCCGTTCTGCTAACATATCACATGGGCTCTTCTAGTTCTCTTCCCTTAAGGGCTTTTTCCCCTCTAATGATGCTTTTTCTAGCTTCCTGGCCTTTATGGGCATCTCAGAAATGCTAGTTAAAGAACTTTAAGCTGGATCCATACATGAAAGAGAATATATGGCATTTGTCTGCTTGAGCCTGGACCACCTCATTGAGTATAATATGTTTTTGTTCCATCCCTTTTCTGAAATGTCATAAATTCACTTATCTTTACAGCCAAATAGTATTCTGCTGTGTATCTGAACTACATTTTCATTATCCATTGATCATTTGATGAACATCTAAGTGTATTCGATTTCTTAGATTTTGGTGGGAAATTGATGATTAACTAAATGCTTCCAATTCAACTGTCAATGCCCTAATCTCCAGTGTGATGCTTATTTTTAGATGAGGTCTTTGAGAGATAATCCTGGTCAAATGAAGCCAATAGGTAAAGCCTCAAGGTATGGTTAAAGTCTTTAAGAAAAGAATAAAGATGGGTAAGGTCACATGCGCTAATCCCACTATTCAACAAAGGACCACAAGTATAAGGTGAGATCAAGCTCCTGTCCCTACCAACTGAAGACATAACTGCTAGGTAGACTTGTTCCACTGGGGAAAAAAGCCTTCACCAGAAACTCAATCTGCCAGTGACTTGATCTTTGACTTCCAGCCTCCATGGACAGTGATATTTTATGTTTAAGGTACCTGCCTTGTGGTATTTGTCATAGTAGCCTGAGCTAAGAGTGACTGAGTAAGGAAATGGACAGGAAATGTAAGGTGTGATGTGCGGATTAGTTATTGCCCACGGCCCCAGGCAAGTAATGTAGTCTCTCAAGTTCCATTTCCACTATGACAAAGTTCCTCCGAAACCATTTGATACGATGTATGATGTATTTAATCATCCCAGGAAGTAGACAGCATAAACAATAAGCACTCTTCAGAGATGTAAGTGGCAGGTAATTTTCCACGTACAGTCAACATTCTGATGCCCATTGTACAAAGAGCCATTTCTTCCCTGTATAGTAAAGCATACTAACCAACCACTTTGTTCCAAATTTAGCACATTCCTCTTGCAAAACACTCACACATTCAGATCAAATGTCATTGTGCAGTGTCCTGATTTGGAGACCTATCTTGCAGAAAGGATTAAAGCACTTGTCCTTTATCTGAGATGCTTTTGACTTTACCGGTGTGGCTGCTTAATCAGTCTCTGATAAGTGACCCATCACTTACTGAGCTACTTGGCACTTTCTTCTCAAGGAAATAAGAGATGGACATTACATATCAATATAAAGGGCACTGTTATCAACCATTTCCATATTTAGTGAGGAGATGTAGTAAGTGTAGCCTCTGCTTGACACATGTTGCTCTTTCATTTGTCTGGGTTTTCTGTTCATTTCTTGGAACACTATTTTCAGCTCTAGAGACTGTTGTATTTAGTCAATTTGTAAGCCTTAGGAAATACTGCAGGGAGATAATTTAAATGCTCACAGAGTTCTTTCTAAGATTGGTGTCTGGTGTTGTTGTTGATAGGTTGGATTTGTTTGTTTGTTTGTTTGTCTGTTACATAGAGGCTATTTTTGCTCAAAACTGTAGCTTCCTAAAAGTTATTTTAAAAAGGTTTTGATCACCACATTAAAATTGTGTTTATCAAGAAGTGAAAAGTGGGCAGCAAAGTTGCTAAGTAGTCAGCCTCTGAGTCTGGCACAGACCCAGTATTAAATTTTGAGCTAAAATATCAAGACACATCTAGACACACATACATAAAAGAAACTTTTTACAATTTAAGATTTGAACTTGATATTATTCCCAGCAATTTACCTTAGAACTGGCTTCTAATTCCTAGTATTTGAAGGACATTGGGTATCAGAGAAATTCCATTCTACTTGCATGAATATTATGAACATAAACTGGGGCCTCCTAAAAGAGAACTCTGCCAAAGACACTGTTCTTTTTCCTACTGTAAACATACGAAAATCTTAATTCTAACAGAGTGTGTGCAGAGAGGAATGTTTACATAATGATACTAGATAAGTTGCCTAAACCTGGTGCTTCAGAGAGGTAAATAAAAGGATTCATAGAGAGCAACTGACCTCATACTCTGTGGAGACTATAATCAGTTGATTAAATAGTTTCAAGGCATCCTAACTTTCTGGAATGTTATCAAATCTATTGTTGATCGCTGGCTCAGGATCCTCTGCCCTTTTACTCACAACGCTCGTGTTCTGCAGAAGGGGGCTACGGCCAATGTAGGAAAGAGAGAACCTACTACTTGCTTCAGAGATTCAAAACTCAGAGCAAAGGTACAAGGAGAATGTCTGTTGAGAAAATACAAGAAGAAACAAATCACCTTTTGTTGTGTTTCTCACCTCCTTCCTTACCACAAAGAAAGCTTCATGCTCTTGGAGGAGAGAGAGGAACCATAGGAAAATATGAGATGCTTGTGGGTCTACAAAACCCAAAGGGTGGAACTCTATCATTCTAATGAGTTTCCATTCGTTTGCCTTTCACAGAGAGATCCGAAGAGACAGAAGCACCTTACAGTAACAGTTGCCGTTGGGGCATCTAAGAATATAAGACTCTTTTCTAGACAAATAATGGGATAGCATTAATCTAAGATGAACATGGGCAGATGAAGAACTTCAAGGGAGAGTTTCTAGTAGCTTCAGAGAATATCTGATGGTGTAGACTCAGGGATGGCCCAGAAATAAATAATGGAGAAGACTTTGTGGTGAGGCTGAGGACTGAGTCAAGCCTTATATGGCTTTCCAAGATCGGATAAGAGAACAAATCTAGAGAAGAACATGAACAACACTAAGATCTTTGAAATACAGGTCTAGGGAAGAAAGTTGGAGTTGGAGAGCAAAATGAATTATCCAAGCTTTAGTTCCCACTCTTCCATAGAAGACTGGAGTTTTGAGAGTGAGAACAGAATAAAATCACCTTTTACATAATGGGAATTAGAGTCTGAGATTTGCCATTCATAGTTGCCTACATAAGCTAATGTTTTCCAGTCTCCAGAAATAACTCTTATGATAAAAGAAAAAAAACTATGGCTTTTACTGGAACTAGAGATATAGTATTGGACAAACGTGGGCCCTGGTCAGAGCATCCCAAGGTGTTCTCTTATAAGGCAATGTGGGATGGATCTAATCTCTTGGACCACATCTAACATCCCAGTAACTTCATCCCCCACATACACTGCAATCACATCACTGCAGGACTGAACCTTTGCCAGGAGTTTCAGTGGAAGGATTCACTTTCATCTCACACTGGGTGCAGAGTCCTGGGGCTGCTTTGCTTGCTCTCTGCATTTCCCTCAGATCCACATGCTCTACACCTTCCAACAGACAGCTTCTCTAAGTCTCTGTGAGAACCTGTGCTCACACTTGCTCTCCTGCAGCTGTGTTGCTTCTGAAGGATCATCACTCTTCTGGATGCTGTGGTGATAGGATGCACTTTTAAACTCTTGGCGGGGGGGGGGGGGGGGGGAGTTGCTTCCTGCTCCAAGAGAAAGATGAAAGCTAACCCCACACTGTGCAGAAGCACAGACCCCCTGATGCTTTCTACACAGCTTGCCCTAACATAGCATCTCAGAACACCACTGCCACAGGGGTTTCCTGACCTGGACTCTGTGAGCGGCATCTACCTCAGCTGATGTCACACTAGCTCAAGGGAAGGCTATTTGCAAATAAATACTTGGGTAATCAACTTCGTATTCTTCGATGTTCAGGCGGATCACTGCATCTCCATGGTTTTCTGCAGAAGTTCTAACTAAGCCACCTTCAATAACTGAAAAGTCTACATTATGCATTAAAGAATAACTACCACTAGCCCTTGGAGATACATTTGGAGAGGGTGGCAGGGCGACATCGATGATTATTTGGGAGAACAATCATCAATATTTCTGATTACATTCCAGACTTCATTGTAAGCGATGTTAAGTAATAGAGGTGTTTCATTTTATTTCCAAAAGTTAAAAGGGGCCCATGAAAAATCCTGGAGTGGTTTGACTAATCAAGAGTACAGGGTCTGTAGTTGTGGGAAGAATCCTGGAGAAAGTGACCATACCTAATCCTTGTCCCAGAACTATTCTTGTAGACTTTTCCTTATTTCTTGTATGTCTGCTGACCATGGGGATTTGGTGGTTATCACTAGATATTTTCACTTCTTTGCAGACATTACTCCTTTCCTCTGCCTTCTTGTTGTTCTAATTTGCACAGTGCCTGATACATAGGAAGGGTTTAGTGAGTGTTTGGTGTTGCAACTGGATTAGAGAAAGAGCTCCCAGGTTCATCTGTCTCCTTCTTAGATCCTAGTGAACAGACTAAGGTTTTCATGAAGCATAAAGGTGCTTCCCACAGAGCACAAATTCTCCTTAGTGAGAAGGACCAGTACCTGGAGATGTAGTTCAGTTGGTAGAAGACTCGCAGAGCAAGCATAAAACCTAGGTTCAAGCCACATTTCTTCATAAATCATTACCTTTAATCTCCCCACTAAAGAGGCAGAGATAGGAGGATCAAAACCTTCTTGGCTACATAGTGAGTTTAAAGTCAATCTGGATTATATGAGCCCATGTCTCAGAGAGATGAGAGAAGCACCCCCAAATAGAAGTAACAATTTCCATAAAGACAGCAGACTTCTTAACCAATACCAATACCTTACCAGGCTCTACCCCTCTTCTCCTCAATTTGCACCCAAATTGCTTTGGAGGCCCCCAACTCTAAGCAGATGGCTATAGGATGAACTGGAAGGACATATATAAAGGCAGAGTCACAGAAAACCAGGAAGGCAATTGAAAAGGCTATAAAAAGAAGAGAAATGTAGACAGGTTGAAAAATGACTCTTACTCCCTTTCAGAGAGCTTGAAAGTCAAAACATAGATGAGCAGCCCTTCACTGTAGTTTTTCCCCACTGAAGTTTTTCAGAGTTCTTGTCCTGTGGCATAGCTTATACAAACTGGGGATCATGGGCAGGTGTGTGACTGGCTGGATCCTGGAAATGAAACTTAGTTTTTCTTCTCTTTCCCCAGTAGGATTGGCTCTACTAAAGGTAGAACCCTGAGATTATCTAGATTCTATTCAAGAGATACTCATTAACCCAGACAGCTATCCAAGCTGGAACTTCAGTGATGTTATTGTCATTTAAAATGTCAACATGTGCCAGGCAGTGGTGGTGCATGCCTTTAATCCCAGCACTTGGGAGGCAGAAGCAGGTGGATTTCTGAGTTCGAGGCCAGCCTGGTCTACAGAGTGAGTCCAGGACAGCCAGGACTACACAGAGAAACCCCGTCAAAAAAAAAAAAAAAAAAAAAAAAAAAAAAAAAAAAAAACAACCAAAAAATGTCAACATGTTATCACAAACTAGATTTGAAAAAAAAATTTTGTTTTAGAAAACATTACATCAATCCTGGGAGTGTAACTGAGTGACAACAGAATGTGTGAGGCCCCACCTTCAATCCCCAATACCAAAAATAATTAAGGTACCGCACTAGACTATTATGGGTTTGGTTTTTTTTTTTTTTTTTTAAATCTCTGAGTTTTTGATGGCTTCTCAATTTCTCCACCATATCCAATTATTAGAGCTTCTATGACAAATTAGAACAAACAAGGTGGCTTAAAAACAACACAAATAGACCTTCACAATTCTGAATCCAGAAGTTTAAAAGGCGCCAGCAGAGTCCTATGCCTTGAGAACCTCTTAGTAGTAAATACACCAGTGCATACTCCAGATCTTCTTGTTTCTTGGCTCATGGAAGCATCACCCAGGTCTGCATTACCATCTCAACACTTTCTCTCCCCATGTGCCTGTCACGTTTTCCCCTTTAATGAAATTACCTGTTGCCATAATCCACGATAGTCTCATCTTGCGACTCTTGTTTACATTTCGAGTAACTTTTACCAAATAGGTCACACTCATGGGTGCCAGTGGTTATATTTGAGCATACATTCCTGAGGGGAACTATTCATCCCACTACGGTCCCAAGACAAGTGTCTTGCTTACTCTAAGTGTGTTCCTCTTGGGTTCCATCGCATGGCTGAATTCACAGCTGGTTCTCATAGCTGGTGTGAAAATAAGTAAATGGAAAAATGAACAACAGTAAACAACATGCAAAATGAGTGTGGATGTTCCAAAGCCTGATCCTACTCACATGAGCAGTGTCTGACAAGCAGAGGGTGACAGGATCCAACATGGAAAACCTTCACACGTGCCTTGAAGTTGGAGAGAAGTCACTGAAATTCTGCCACTAAAATGACATATCTTTTTTGCTTTATTGCACACAATTTTATCTTTTCCTTGACTTATTTCATTTCAATATTTACTTCAAACACACACACATAGACACCACACACACACAATCCTATTGATTCTTTGTGTGTGTTATTAAGACCACAGCTGCATGGCTGTCATGAACAAAAATTCTTCAAGCATGATCTTCTTCCTATGATCGTGGGAAAGAGCAAGCTACTTTTAAAAACACACATATGCACACACTTCTTGAAGCCATATGGAAGTTTTATTAATGCAAATTTAACTTCATTTTCTCTCAGCTTCCCACAAAATTCTCATCAGCAGAAAGAAAATTTTTATCCCTTAGTAGGACCTGTTAGGATAATCTGCCTACAACAAGATGTCTTGCTTCAACTTTGAGATATGTAAATCCTTCATTACCATCATGGTGGCATCAGGGAATTCACTAAAAAAATGAAAAATGAAAATAAGAGCTGTAGTCACTTGTTTAAAGAAAACATGCTAGTTTTTAAACAAAGTATAATTTCAGACAAATCTATATGTGAATTTTCACAATATTACACAAATTGTGTATGTTATATCAAAAAGTGTATAAATTCATGTGTTAGGGTAAGTTTCTCATCCTCAGTATGTTTAAAACTGGGCATCTTATGAGCAAATCACTTACAGATTGCTAGACAGAGTAAATAGTCTGACAGCATATGGAGACTATTTATGGACCACGGCAATTTCCACACCGCTGATCGTGTGTAAGATAAACAATGTAACTGAAGTGAATTATGACTATTCCGTTATTTTCATGGTATATTACATTTAATGTTTAAATTGGGAGATTCTCTCCTAGGTGTCTTGCTATTCATTGGTTAAAAAATAAATTGTGTTTTCTGTGGTTTGACTCTAACAGAAAACATGCTTTCCTCTTCCTCAAAGCCAACTGATATTTCTTATACAAGATTAACTATCAAAGCACTAGGTCAATGGTAACTTATACAGTGTCATCAAAGGTTTCGTAAATAGTGAGGGAAGAAGAGGGCAAACAGTGTGTCAGAATGGGCAAGCATGCCAGTTACAGAAAAGGTGAGTTTGATTTTAATATGCATAATTTTCTCCTAAGCTAAACCCCTATGAATGAATCCCATGCATGGAAATGATGGTGAAGGGGTTGTGGCCTTGTTGGGGAGGGTGTGTCACTGGCCATAAGATTTATTCCTAGTGCCACATAGATAACACTGCCAAGTTTGACCACCGACTTGGGGTGTTCTCTGGCATCTGTGAATCATATTTTTAGCAGCTTTAATTTGTTGTTCCTTTGTAGTAACAAAGAAAAAGCCTTATCCCTTTTCTTTTTACAAGCTGGAAATGTATCTGGGTGGGCGTTTTCCCCGAGTGCACTCCTCTCTTGATTCAATTTTGGATTGGGCTTTTTATCTTCTCATCTCCTTCAGTATAAGCCCTGTCCCCAATATTAAATTTACTTTTACTAGTACTTTCTCTTTAGAGTTTATATTTTGTTTTGTTTGCTCTAGTTTCTCTCTTTCATTGTAGATCTGCAAAAGAGTGATTACTAATAACCATACCACAGAGTCAATATTAGGTTATCTTAAAATTGTCTCTGCAGAGGAAATTAGACCATTCCTTTATAGTTTAGCCTCAGGCAAAATCTTATGACACAGGCAGAAAGCAGCCATATTCTTTTCCAAAATACTATAATAGGCTCTAGCCTACTTGCTAATATTATTTCCCTCTGAACATTCTTGAGCTGAGCCTCCAGAGTCTAAATTGCTATCAACACTAGTGTTTTCCAAGCACCTACTAGGATGGCTGATTAAAGTTCAGCTTATAGTCTTTGATTACTTTCACAGTCCTAAGTCTCTAAGTCTTCCATCTATCTCTAAAAAGCAAGTTGGCCAAGTCTGTCGCAGAGAAACCCAACTCCTGGTACCAACTTCGGTCTTCCTTACTTTACTATTGCTGTGAAAAAATAACCAAAACCAAATTTTTTTAATCTAATTTGACTTACAGATTTAGCAGGTTAGAATCTATGGTGGAAAGGTAAATAAACAACTGAGAATTCACACTTCTTGACCCACAACATGAGGCAAAGAGAGCACGGGTAATAAGCCTTATGGCCAGTGACATGCCTTCCTCAACAACGCCACAACCCACTCATCATTCCAAAACATCTCCATTAACTCAAATACTCAAATATATAAGCTTATGGGGGCCATTCTCATTGAGTCACCACCACACTGACCCAAAATTTCTAGTGACTTACTATACAGTGAGGCAGCCTTTCTGATGTGCATATTAAAACTTGATCCAACACCCATCATGTTCCTCTGCTCCCAGTCTTTCTCATCCTCTTGAGATTGAGTAGGCCACATTTCAACAGTGAAGACAGAAGGGCAGTAAAGGGAAGTGTAAGAGACAAGCCTTCCCACAGCCCTGACATACTCAGAGCAATAAAGAATCTTCATTTATTTGTAATGTTTTAGGTGAAGTAGAAAGGCACCAAAAGGCCAGCCTACAGACAAACCACAGGGGTGTTTTTATAATACATTTTGAACCTTCTTAAGATCTTACCACACACTTTAAGGTAACAAGAGTTTGATTTTTCTAGATACATATTAAACAAACAAACAAAAAAAAATCAGATGGCCCATGTATTCACTACTTAGGGACAAAAAATTTAACACAGAATGTTTGAGCACCTAGAAATTTCTACTGATAAAAACTGAGAACTCACACATAAATCACAACACAATCTCTCTCATTAAAGGGCTCACGGAGAAGACTTTCCAAAGCACCAGAGAGTCCACAAATGGTCATTGACTACAGGTGATAGGAGATCAGTGTCCACTGTCAGTCACATTCAACCAAAATCTTGACCACAAAGAAAGGGAAATGGAATAATACTAGGAAATTATACTCAGAGGAAAACTGGTGAAGGAGGCCTGGAAAGCAATGAGCAGGCAAAGTGGAGAATTTCTGGAGAATGGCCAAGAGGTGGAGGGATGCTGCCAACAAACAGTGAAAATCCCAGGATAAAAGTGCTTTGTCCTTCAACTGTATCTGACTGCACTTCATTGAGTTCTATGTCATAGAAGGAGGTAGTGTCATAGTTAATGTTATCAAATGGTCGGGATCTAGAATTACCCAGGAAATAAATTTCTGGGGACACCTGTCAGAGACTGCTCAGATGTGGATAACTAAAGTGAGAAAATTCACCCTAAAAGTGGGTGGCACCTTTCCCTCAGCTATGGTGTTGATACTCATAAAAGAGAAATAGAGCAGAGTGGCTGCATTTCTCTTTTCTTCAGGATTATAGTATAGTGTGCCTAAGGGCTTCAAGCTCCTCTCATCATGGTTTCCCTTACAGGATGCACTGCACACTGTAACTACACAGGATGCCCTGCATACAGTAACTACACAGAATGCACTACACATTGTAACTATACAGGTTGTACTAAATGCTGTAACTACACAGGATGCACTGTATACTGTCATTACACAGGATGCACTGCATGGTGTAACTATATAGGATGCGCTGTATGCTGTAACTATATAGGATGCACTGCACATTATAACTACACAGTTTGCACTTCATGCTGTAATTACACAGGATGCACTGCACACTCTAACTATACAGGATGCACTGCATGCTGTAATTATACAGAATGCACTGCAAACTCTGACTAACTACACAGGAGTTACTGCATGCTGTAACTATACAGTATGCACTGCCTATTGTAACTACACAGGATGCACTGTTCTTCCTTCCTTGAGTTGTTTTTGTCATTTTAGTGTTTCGTCAACATAATAGGGAAAAGTCCTAATATGATGGTTTTTAAGACTTTAACTATTTCTGGGTCTCTGGGTTACTTACAACCCAGCCCTATTTTAGTTATTTGGGGGCTGCTATAACAAAATAAACTGGGTGAGTTATAAACAGTAGAAGTGAAGTTCACACAGCTCTAAAGACTGGATGAGGTGAGGGCACTGGGAGGTCAGGATTGGGTAAGAGGCCTTTCCAGCCTGTAAACCACCGACTTCCCACTGTGTCCTCATGTGACAGACAGGCAGGTGAGCTCTCTAGGACCTCTCTGTCTGTATTAGCTTATGTGAGTTTCACAAGATGAGAGACTTCATTAATACATTTGCAAACAGGTTCTTGATCAAATGCTTCTTCCTTATCTTTCCCTTTGTCCCACGGGTCCCATCAATAGTTCCCTTCTGCCTTGATGTCTTTAAATGTTTCTAGAGTCCATATATGAGACAAAACATGACAGTTGTGTTTCTGAATTTGGCTTATGTCATTTAAAGGATGATCTCCCATCCCATCTATATTCCTCTAAATGGAACAGTTTTATTCTTATTCACGGGTGAAGAATTTGCCATTATGTATATGTACCATATGTTCTGTCTTTAGTCATTCATCTGTTAGTGGCACTTAGACTGATTTGAAAACCCGACTATTGTAAAAAACAGTAAACATTTACAGTGCAGATATCTCTGTTGCAGGCTGTGATGGTTTGTATATGATTTGCCCAGGGAGTGGCAATATTAGAGGGTATGGCCCTGTTTGGAGTAGGTGTGACCTTGTTGGAGTTGGTGTGTCTCTTGGGTGTGGGACTTAAGACCCTCATCCTAGCTGCCTGGAAGCCAGTACTCTGCTAGAAGCCTTCAGATGAAGATACAGAACTCTCAGCTCCTTCTGCACCACACCTGCGTAGATGCTGCCATGCTTCCTGCCTTGATAATAATGAACTGAACCTCTGAACCTGTAAGACAGCCCCAATTAAATGTCCTTATAAGAGTCTTATAAGATACATGGTGTCTGTTCACAGCAGTAAAACTCTAACTAAGACACATACCAACATGATTTCTTCAGTTGTTTGCCCAGGTTTTTGTAGAGCAGAATCATATGGTAGCTCTATTTTTTGTTTTGGGGATCCTCCCTATTGATTTTAATAATGGCAACTCTGGTTTACATTTTTTACATAAAATGTTTACATAAAAATCTCTGAAGCCAGGTTTTTATGACCACTGCTGTTGTTTATAAGAGCTCTCCATCTTGGGGGTATAAAAATTACTGGAGCTTCTTACCTCCCAACTTCACTACCTTTGGATTCTGAATTGCAGCAGATGATTAAGGGAAGGCAAGCATCCATTTCCAAGAAGAGCTGAAGATGGATCCCCTGTACCTACCCCAGAGTCAGGTTCCTAATCAATAGCTATGACTCAGGACTTTTTTTTCTATGTATGTGATTTTAAGTGAATGTTACAAAGAGTGCTGTAAGAAGCAAGATAAGTCATTTACCAACTAAAACCATAAAATATATGATTCTCAAATGAACAGCTTGTAGTGTAACATTTACTTTCTACAGTTACAGGTCTGGTGGTTGTCTGATGTGGCTTTACTTTGGACTGAAGGCAGCTTGAGTTTAGTTTTGTATAAATATCACATTCTGAAGAGCAGGCTAAAGAGTCGGTAGATAGTAGGGGCAGACTCTTCTAACAGTGATCTCAAGAGTCCATCAGTCCAACAGTGTCCATGCTCCATCTGGCCACAGAAAGGAATGTGGTCAAGTCCAAAGTCAATAGAAATGGCACATGAACTCCATCTATACACCTGAGAGGGAGTTAGAGAAGAGTTACCAACAAATACACTATCTTATCACAAGAGATGAAGTTGTCATCTTTATAATGGAAGTGGCTGTCATAGTGACTCAGTGCCATAGCAGTGACCAGGTGTTCTATATATATATACTTCCTCCTGTGCTTCTGTTGGTAATCATCTGGACCACCACAGTAAGTCATGGATCACTGGTGTTCTCCTTCTTCAGAGACAAGGGTATTCAAGCCCTCACCTAGTGTTATAGACCACTCGATTTCAGAAACGCACTGTGAGGCCCTATTTTCTGAACCCTACTTCTGGTATCTATTATGTTGTCAGATACCACATGCAGTGGTACACCTGGCATATGTTCACAATACTTTATGCAAGTCCAGACTCAATAATATAATACAATATAAAGATTGTATTCATTCAAGCTAAGAGACGCAATTGATATTAAGATATTATTATTATTATTATTATTATTATTATTATTATTATTATTATTATTATTTAAGCCAGTACATGTCTTTCTGTAGATATATGTGACTGCTGATTCTCAAGGAAGTCCCAAGAAGGCACCAGATTCCCTGAATCTGGAGTTGTAGGTGTTTGTGAGCTACCTGATGTAGGTGTTGAAACTCAACTCTTCTCTGCAAGACTCTTAACCAGTGAGCCTTCTCTCAGAATCAATATTTTTAAATACATCTGAGCTTTCTATGAATCCCATAAGAAAAAATTGAGAAACTAAGAAAAAAATGTCTGGTACTATTTGCATATCAGGTCTTTTTTAAATGAATACTAACAATCCCTAAGACTGTAGAGTCTAAAACACACAGCTAATATCATACAAAGTCTAAAGATTTGGTTCTATATAAAAAGTATATCCATAAAGAATTACAAAATGGGATGTAATATCAAAACATAGAAATACTTCAGTGGATTGGAGTATGAATGTTAGGAATAAAAGAGACTCTCCCATAAATGTCACTAATATACTGTCATTATAAAAACAAACAAAATCATTTTTTGCAGCTGAATTTATGCAACTTTGCAACTGCAACTGAAGATTTAGAAAAGATATTTGGAAACATATTTACAGAAGTCCTAATCACGCTTAGCTTTAGGGGAAAAAAAGAGAGAACAAAATTTAGGCTTTAAAAAGTCTTTTGGATTATCAGCCAAATGTTTACTTTTATATCATATCTTCTTAGACAAAAAAAAAAAAAAAAGTATATAGATGCAAAAATAAGCCTCCTATCTGGGGCTGTCATATCAAACAACCACAAACCAAATGTGATTTGCTTCTTATTCAGAGAGACAAAGTAAAAGAGACAGCAGAGGTGGTTCCTCATGTAAGTTTGACAGTCGCATTTCCATGAGGAGGAGACACCTGTATCTCCCTAAGATTGTAGAGTTTAAAACACCTGTATCTCCTCCCATCTGCTGGTTCTTGTGGCCTGGCTACCTTCAAACCCTTATGACACAGCACACGTGCAAAATAAAGACACAATGCAATTGCCGGCAAGATGATAAAACTCGGCATTTGCATCTGGTGTTAAAATTGCTCTCCTTAAGGAAGAGGATAAGTGTTTTGGACTGCAACTCAGGTGTGAGCCAATGCTGATCAACAAGGGGATATAAAGATTCATGCTGTGTCGGGGAGGCTTTGGGTGAAAAATTTGGTCTGATTTTACCTTCATATAACTTCATAAGCTCTAGACTTCCTGGGGTTCCCAAACAGAGGGCATGATGGATGTGAAGGTAACTTGGCAAGAGAGTGGGCATGCAGACCATGGCTGGATGATCACATGTGATTATTGACACTTGCAGTGTCTCCCAATGAGCCCCTCCCTGTAAAGGCAGACTGTAAAACCTTTGCATGAAGAAGGCCTGACATGACAACTACTCGCAGCTGACAGCTATTTTTGTTTCTCAATTTGTTTCCATTTTCATCCTCGCTTAGGCAGAATGGTAAGAGATTCAACTCCCTTAAAGTGAACCATGCAGTAGCCATGTGTCCTGGATGTTTCCGTTCTGTTGCCAATTATTTGTAAATACTTATAAATGATAATTATAAGTAATAAAAAGAAGGAAGAGGGGGAAAGAGGGGAGATGGCAAGAGAATGAGAGACAGAGAGAGAGAGAGAGAGTCTAAATGTAATCTCTGTCTATGTTTCTCAATGTGGTGCATCTGTCCCCTATGTCCCTAGGCCATTGAAAGCCGAGTAGCTTTGGTGAAGAGAGAGGGAGCAAATATGTGACACTGAGTCACTTAGTCCTCCACTGAAATGTCTATTATTTTGACTAGGGGTGACAACTTTCCAAGGACACAGAGAGCCCTCCACAGTCCACTTCCCAGATTCAGCACCAGGACCCAAACTTCGTCTATGCAGGAGGCAGCCTGATGTCCAGACTCTTCTGACTTTGGATTGAAATGGATGGTAGAAGCCAGGGTAAAAAGCAACTTCTAGAGTGAGACCTGGCGGTGCTCACCTGCAACCTGAGAGCATGGAAGGATGAAGTTCAAGAGTTAACAATGAGAACATGGAAGGATGAAGTTCAAGAGTTAACAAGTTTGAGGAAAACGGGTGTTACCGACCAAGATCTCGGAGGAACAAACAAACAAAAATAGAAAACAAAAAGTAAATTCTGTCTCTAACATTGGAATCTGAAAAGCAAAAACATGATCGCCTGTATTCCTAGATACGAGAATTAGAAGAAATAAACACCAAGAGCTCTTCTAATTTGTGCATTTTCCACCTCTGTTCCCACACGCAGTAAACTCCTGAGCGGTGTGTTTCATAGAAGACTCTGTGACAGCTGCAGCCATGTGTTAGGCTTTGTCTCGCACAGGTTGCTTATGTGGACATCTTTGATACCTTGTGTTGAAAGTTGTGCAGGTAATTAATTCCATGAGTGTGGACTTGGCACCATTTCCAATTTAGCCTTAGGAGAAAGCTTCCAGGATTCAAATGCTGCTATTTAATTTTACATAAAATATTTACTTCTCTGACTTGAAGCAAAAGCATGTTGCTTCAATTCATGAAGCATGGACCAAATATTCTTTTCTGCCCTTGTTTCCCATAGACTCCTGAGCATAATGTGTTTCAGAAAATGAGAAGTCCTGCTTTCTCGCTCTCTGCAGAAAGACTGTGTCAGTCGATTTGCAGTGAGAAATGTGAGTAACAAGCAATTCCAAAGTCTGCTGGCCCAAAACAAACAAACAAAAAGACAAGATGGGCAAGGAGGGAAGAAAAGGGGGGGTGAAGGAGGGAAAGACCGAGAGAGGGAGAGATATTTCTTCTTCACACTGTATAGTATAGAAGTTGGCAATAGCCTTCGGTCCTGCATAATGGGTCACTAAGTCAGGCTGATGACACAGCTATGTTTCCAACTTTGCACATTTTGGAGAGAAAAGGCATTCTGAAAGCTATTGATCTTGGAATTAAATAGTTCAGTTCACACTTCACTGGCCACTGCTGGTCTGCAGGCCTCAGCACTGCACAGGAACAGCGGGAAGCTGAACATTTATGGATCCAAAAGAGGACCACTGAGTTTTGGAAGGCAGTCCAAATGACGATCACTTTTGAATTCAGCCTCATTTAAACTTTCAGAACATGAGCAGAACACAGCCGGATTCTTTGCCAGCTTGTAACCTGAATGGCCTCTAGCCCAGCTCTCAGAAGAGTCCTTGTTTTCCTATGAAACCTCACGAGCATAGACTGCACCGTTTTCCAAAATGTTCTGCTCTTCTGAGTGCCCATCACAACAGCCCATCAGCCCTGCTTACAGAGTATGAGACTCCTTGGCCTGTAGCTACAAACCCTTCCCCACTTTCTCAGGGGCCTCAGAACCACGTGGTCGGGCTCTCACAGAAACTGGCCCCACTCCTCAACACCACTTTTCTACATTGTTTACTTCCCTTGTCACCTTAAACCAAATGCCCGGCAAGAATCAATGTAACAAGAGAAGGCTTTCTTCTTTTTAGCTCACAAGGAGAGATACTGTCTCTTAGAGGGACACGAGTCACTCTTGATGAGGAGGGTATGGGACAAACTACTCATGTTCATGGTATCTGGAGGGTGTACCTAGGATGCCTCAACTCCCCAAACCTCAACGTAACAGATGCAGGGAGACCAGAACAGAAGGGAGGGGGGGAGGTCTTTCATCAGTGAGCCGCTTCCCTGGGCTAAGCATTGTAAAGGTTTCACAAAATAGCACCCCCATATAACCCTGTGGGGAATACTTCCCACTCGAGTCATAATACTCCAAGATATAAAAGTTTGAAATGATCATGTCTTTTCTCAACTATGTACGGATGCTTTACCTGACGTCACTCATGTGTCACCATAGGCTGCAACCCAACACAGCTCAGTAGGTTCATCCTCTTGGTTAGTAATGGCTACTGGCTTCCAGCTCCTCTCTATCAAGCAGCTTTTAACTCCTCATAGCCTAGTAGTTGGGGTCAAAAGGGAGAACACCAAGAGTACCAGGCGGAGGCTACAGTATATTGGGGGGTGTAGAAGTCACCTATCATACACTATTGCTTTCATGGTGATAACAGTTCTACTCAGAGGATAAAAGGGAGCAGGGATCCCATCTCTCATTTCAAAGAGCTTAAAAGCACCCTGTATGCAAAGTGAATGAATGGGAGCTATTAACATGTCCATTCATGAAAACACATTCTGTCCACATTCAAAAGCATCTTCCAATGGAACATCTGGATTCTGCCATGAATCAAGCACTGGCTACAAGACCAACTCTTCTAATGAGACATGGTAACTTGCTTGGACTTCTTCCCTCTCTGCCCCCTCACTACTGCCTTGGGCTTCATGTCCAACTGTAAGGGAGAACGAAGCTGCCTCAAATGCCAGGAAACTGTAGGTCCAGGATTTGTCTGGTCATGTGTTATTACTATTGTGCCAGGATCCAATATACATTTCCATTTGCCCTAATGTGTGCAAGGCATACATGATAATGTGTGACATTTGCATATATTCACATATAATGTGATGATTTAAAGTAATTAGCATATTATCCTATCACTGACTGAAGCTGCCACCTTCTCTTTGTGTCAGGAACATTCGACACCCTTTCTTGTAGCTATGTTGAAGCAGAGTGTGCTATACTTAACTATGTTTACTTCATTATGGAACAGAATTAATTTATATTTTCACCCACAGTGCATATCTCAATTCCCCTTTCTCTTAGCCTACAGTTGCTTTGTCACTGGTGGTTCTGGCCACTCTGGTCTCTTTTGTCACTCTTTAATAAGGGGTAGGGACTTATACTTCCTATTTTGCCATTTATGATGCCACTTGTGCAGTGGTTACTGTTGTCTTCTATTTTCTCTCCTGTTACATTCTGTCACTCCAACCTCACTCCCACTGAACCCTATCTTCTTTGCAGCAAGTCCCTCTTCTATGTTTATGTCTTCTTTGTTTCATTTTCATTGTGGTTGTTAAATTAGTATTGCTTTCCTGAGCTGGGGGGAGGGTCGTTCACCCAAGTATGAGCAACTTAACAGTAACTAAGCCACTCTTCTCTTCCAGCAACCACAATCTACAAATATCCCCTCAGTGATGGGGAAGAACAAACTCTGATGAGCTCCTCTCCCATCCATGATGATGTGGATGGGTCCCATCGTGTCCAAATCTTGTCCACAGCTGTTGTGAGTTTCTGAGTGCAATGGCCACACCATGTCCTGCAGACAGTTTCATGGCATTCCTTCTTGCCCTCCAGCTCTTATATTCTGTCCACAACCTCTTCCTGGGGGGTGTTCCCTGAGCCTTGGAGGGAACATTATAGATGTCCTAACTAGAGCCAAGCACTCAGTAGTCACTTGTCCCCAGTCCTGTGGCTAGTTGTCCAGTACAAAGAGAAGCCTCTATTACCTAAGCTGAGAGCAATACTAATCTACAGATATAAATATTACTACTTAGAAGGCATTTTGACACCATGTCCACTTGGACAAGCAACAAAATAGGTTCTCCCCTAGAGCCCGTGGCCACCTTATCCATGGCTTTTGGTAAAGCTTGCAGTCACAGGCATGAATTGCCTTCTGTGGATCAGGCTTCAAATCCAATCAGAAAGCTGGGAGCAAAAGAATCACATGACCATTGCACCAGTCAGCCTAGCTTGCCTGGTAGATTGGTGGTTTAGTTCAGAGTTGAATAAGGCTATTAATATCATACTCTTCCACCAGCTTGCATAGTACCTTCTGGCGCTGAAAGATACCTAACAGGGATGAAGCTCCCAACTCAGTTGCATTTTCATTTCTCTATAACTTGCAAACAAAATGTTTTCAGCCATCAAGTCTTACTGACTAGCTATGGAGGGACACCATAGCAATGTCAGTAACTTGTATTCTTTCGTTGGTCCTAGGGACCTCCATGACCAACAATTCATAGGGAGGCAGCTCACACCTGGAATTAGTGTGACTCCTTAAAAACAGATGGTTCCGGTGAGCAGCATCGTCCATCCATTCCATGGTGTCTCTATTCAAACATTCTTCTTAAATTATGCTCTTTAACCAGTTTCCAACCTAGTAGGTTCCCATATGACTTTTTTGATACATAATTTATTTTGGTTACTCTCCTCCACATGCTCTCTTCTTCCTCACTCCTCCACTCCTCAGTGGACCCTCAGGAATATGAGAAAGAATGCAGCATCCCATTGGATGCTGAGCCTGCCTGGTCTTAAACTTCATAGCCTTTGATAATGTTAGAAGTAAATATATAAGGTTTGTAAGCTTGCATCACCTGTAATATTTTATTACAGCAGCTGTAATGAACTAACACACTCTGTCTTCAGGGATAGTTAAACTGGTAGACTTTATGATAGTCACCCTGTGCCGGTTGGACTACAACATTAAGAGTGGGAGATAAATAGAGCACCTGTGTTGGGAGCTGACTTTAAGCAGAAAGCGGCTATCAACTTTGCAGTCATCTGGAACCATATACCCTGATAGAGACTTGTTTTTCAACAGCATACAACAGCTGAGCACACTCTGACAAATATATTGTTTATCCCACATAGCTTGTTTTGCTGTTTAGTGACCCCAGCTGCATGGTGCACGTGGTAAAATGTTTTCACCTGTGTTCTCCTGCTTGTGCTTATAAATACTCAGGATTTTCTTGTAATAGAGTCAATAGAAGTCAATAGGAGAGGTCAATAGGAGAGAATAGGGGAAATAAAGGAGTAACCAGACTTGACCACACACCCGGTCTTGTCTCCATTCTTCGAGTCTCTTGACCCTCCATCCCCACTCTCTCTCTTGACCAGCGCACTTAGCCCCAAAGCATGGGGCAGTGTGGACAGCAACATAGTAGCCCCAAAGTGTGGAGCAGTGCGGTCCGCAACACACCTGGGCAGTCTAGGATGCTCGGAGGTAGCATGCCTGCCTCACATGTATGAGCATCTGGATTCATTTCCCAACAATCTCCCCACACCCCCAACCAAAGTGACACAAAAAATATTACCAGGTATAGTGTGCACCTGTGATCCTATCCATTAAAAGGCAGATTTAAGAGGATCGAGGTTTTCAGGAAACCTTTGGATGCATAGCAATATTGATGCCAGCCTGGGCCACAGGAGACCATGCTCAAAGGGAGGCAAGAAAAACAGACAAAAAGAATAGGCCTGAGAATAGTATCATAGATTCACAGGTCTGAACAAAGGTCCATTTGTTTTCCTGAACAACCCTGTCTCAGTAGATTGCATTTGACCAAATGCAAGAGTGCTAAAAATGGTTAACCTTTTGTCCACATTTAGAATTGTTCTTGGGGAGAAGATTTAAATGGTCAGAATTGGTACCTCTTCAATAGCAGCAGATTGTAGTGCCCATAAACCTTCAGAGAATATTTTTCTCTCACACACATACACATTCTGCGTGTCCACTGTGTGACTGTGTTGATCATCGGTAAAGCATGTGCTTAGAGTTTGTTTCCCTCTCTTAGTGACTACACAACATGTAGAAATATCCAGTCCCTTATTGCAACCATGATGAGCCACTGGTTTGCCCGGTGGAGATCTAAGGTAATAACCACCATGTCTCTGGGCATCTGACTTTTCAGTAAGTGCAAACTGAAGGACCTCTTTTGTGGGACTGGAAATCAGCTAACTTGGGGAGCCAGTCAGGAGTAAGAGTGAAGTTGAGATGGGTCCAAACCCCAAAAATCTCATCCTAAGATGGGCAGGGGTAGGGCTGTCTTCCTCCTGGCTCTGGGTCTGCATATTCTAGCTCACTCTGACTGTGTGATCCCCACCTCTGACACCATTAAGGTAGTCATGTAGACTGGTGGCCAAATTACAGGTTTAACTTCCTCTCTCCCTATAAGGTCTTGTCCAGCTAGCACCTAAAGTTACTCTTCATGCAAATGAAGCATTTCCAACACCTCAGCCTTATCCAATAATGTATACTCACCCTCCAAGCCCCTACACTCCTCCAAGGTGAATATAGCCCTTATTACCCCAATAAAGAAAAGCTGTTTCACTGAGAACCCAGAAAAGGCTATTTTTCCCTGGAATTCACCACCAACCAAAGTTCTGTGGAAACCACTCACCTGGGTAGCAGAACTTGCCCACACCCTTTCTCCTCTGTTATATTTAATATCACTCTCTAACCACCTGGACTAAAGAATGCACCAGCTCACGTGAGTTTAAGGGTTTTTGAGGTTTACCACTGAAAGTTGAGTGACCCTCTTCAACCACTTCCAGGGTATGCTGAAGTATTTAGTTACCTGTTTTTAATTGTGTGTAGATATGTACGTATGATGATTGCATTCCTACATGTTCATGTGTGTGGACATGGGACAGTGCTATGCGTGCAGGTGTGTAAGCATGTGAGTGTAGACCAAAGTTCATCCTCATTTTTCAAACATTGTCTCTCTCTGAATCAGAGGCTTATCTACCTTTTTACTCAGCTACAAGGGACTGAAATTCAGTTCCGCTTTGCTCAGGCAGTTAGTATTTTATGGACTCAGCCGTCTCCCCCCATCCCTTGAAACGTTTCTCCTTCAAAACTTTTCACAAGCTCGTACTGAAAGCACACTAAGAAAGCGTCACCAAAATAAGGGTAAAGGATTATTTAGATATAAAACACTCAAATCTTTCTCATGTATTCTCTAAGCTGATCTGATTAGTTCGGGAGAATAACTGCAAAGCCATGCCAGAACAGAACAGGTTTCTACTTAGGTCTAGTTGGGAAGAGAAAGAAAACTACATACAGCTGCTCCAGGCCTGGGAAATGCTGTGCAGACCTGACAGCAGCTGCCTGCATGCCAAATACTTCCAGCAACTTCTAATTAAATCCAGCTCAGGAGAAACTGTGTGATCTATATCATGTGACTTCTGTCTGTATAAGGGAAGCTTGACTCCCTCCCCCTTTGCAAGTTTCTCCAGAAAAAGAGAGAGAGAGAGAGAGAGAGAGAGAGAGAGAGAGAGAGAGAGAGAGAGATTTTTTTCAGTCTAAAAGAGCTGAGTTATCCAGACCCAAACCTGTGCTTTGACACGAGGTTAGAATCCCCATAGGAGCTGGCAAGTATGAAGGAGGATGAGTCCGGGTGTAGGGGTGCAGAGTGAGAACTTTCCTGTTCTTATACCTTTGCTACACTGTCTCTATCTCAAGAAATTCAACATGTGCACATTTGTGCTTTTTCAAGTTTGTTCCACGACACTTCACTAATGATCCTAAATTAACCATAATAACACACTGGCATAGCACATTATCAGCATGTTCAGGCATGTTTTCTATTTATAATTCAGCACAGCCATATGAAGGAGGAAAGCAGAAGCTCTTATCCTCACCTCACGTATGAGGACCCACAGCACCTGAGGTGTGCTTGGTCAAACATCTATCAGCTTTTAGGTAAAACATGGCATCAGACTTGACATCCCAAAGACCACTGCTCAGGACAGTCCCTCCTGTCACAAATCAGTCTCTTCCTTTGTCCACATGGGCCCCTTTACCCATGAGCAGGTATGTACTCTGCAGGAAACCTACTCATATATTTAAGTATCTTTGTGTGACTCAATTTTTTTTCCATCCTACGAAAATGTTGGTAGACAGAGTAGCTCGAGGTGAGACTAGCTCGTGTACTCAAGACAAAGCTCGTTGCACATTGCTAATGAATGCTGCGGAGCTGTCAAGTTTCTCCATTCTTGCCTAAATTGTACAAGATGCTCATCTCGCTGGTACTTGGATGCAGGTGCCAGGAATCAATCCACAGTGTACATTCGAAAAATCCCTCAGGCCAAATCCCAAATATAGGAAGAAAAAAAAAAATCTGGCCGTGAGTAAGATTTTCATTAAGGTAAACAGAGTGGCAATCCACGCCCACTGGCAGAGTTGTCCCGAGTCCTAACGCTCATTTCCATATGATCAGACATTCCCAGACTATTGGTAACTGTGCAAGGGGGCTGTGAACACTTGTGTTCCATTATGAACGAAATCAACAAACATGAAAAATTATTTAAAAGGTCCAAACTCTATGGAAGCACTTGACTGCCAGTTTATTTTATTGTTTGGGGAATTTAATATTCCAGATAATGAATGCTGGCTTTGCAACAGATAAACACATGAATCTGTGACCAAGGAAAATGAAGGAACTGGGAGATTTGTGATGGACATTCCAGGGACCCGAACCAATGACTCCTATTAGAGATCATTCAGTGCTAAGCTGTGAAATGGCACATAACACTTACATGCACGTGGCATCGGGCGATTACAGAGTCCCAAACACACAAATGATCAGGAAACGTAGATCTTTC
This sequence comes from Arvicanthis niloticus, assembly GCF_011762505.2. Taxonomy (NCBI): domain Eukaryota; kingdom Metazoa; phylum Chordata; class Mammalia; order Rodentia; family Muridae; genus Arvicanthis; species Arvicanthis niloticus. The sequence goes on along the minus strand of NC_047676.1, from coordinate 12,466,636 downwards.
AGTGTTTCCGTGAAAAGATACGAAAGTGGGGAAGAAACTTAGACTGTTCTGAGCATTCAGGTTTTCCCTCCCAACAAGTCATTTCAGAAGCACCAAACACTCTGCTCAACCGAGACAGCGGTGTAAGGAAAGGAACTTTACAACCCTGTTAGCAGCGAGAGATCCTAAGTGCAAACAGCTTTCTCTGTTGAAGAGTCACTTAAGAGTCTGTGGCCTCCACTCATAAAGATTAAGAAGGGACAGCAACCAGTGGGAGAGGTTGTTAGACCAAATGTCTGGAGGCAGGGGAAGCTGTCCTCTGCAGACTTCTGGTACCAATAGTATAGTTCAATAAATGTTTTTCTTCCAATATCCGTAAACATATGTATATAATATTCCCAAAGGACCTAATGCACTCAAGTTTCAAGGGTGGAACAAATAAAACAAAACACACTTTTAAACCTGGCCATGGTGGTGTGTGCCTTTAATCCTAGCACTGAGGCATTTCCGATGAGCTGAGCACACCTTGGAATCATGATTATATTGGAAACTCTGGGTTCCCACAAGGACCGGTTAAATAATGTCCAAAGAATAAGCTAAGAAAACTCTGCCTTCTGGTGTTACCCATTCCTTCTCTCTCCCTCTCCTTCATCCCCCCTGCTCTCTGTGTGTACATGTGTAAAACAGGAACAGTGGGTTCTCATGGGTTTTCATATGAAATTGTTCTTCTTTCACAGTTCATCTTAGAATTGGCAAAACAAACAAACAAAATCTACTATGTGATACAACTTTATTTTCCTTAACCCATGGACTATTTCTTAAGATTATTTTGTATGTGGATCCTCTCTCCTCTCCTCTCCTCTCCTCTCCTCTCCTCTCCTCTCCTCTCCTCTCCTCTCCTCTCCTCTCCTCTCCTCTCCTCTCCTCTCCTCTCCTCTCCTCTCCTCTCCTCTCCTCTCCATAGGTGCACAGGTAATGTGTGTGTACATGTGAATGTGGAGGCTAAAAGTTGTCTGGTGACCTCTTCATCTCCACAATAGATGCTGAAACATGGCCTTTCACTGAATGTGGGTGGCTGTACTGGCTGGTTTTGTATGTCAACTTGACACAAGCTGGAGTTACCATAGAGAAAGGAGCCTCCCTTGACGAGATGCCTCCATGAGATCCAGCTGTAAGGCATTTTCTCAATTAGTGATCAAGGATGGGAGGAGCCACTGTGGGTGGTGCCATCCCTGGGCTAGTAGTCTTGGGTTCTATAAGAAAGCAAGCTGAGCAAGCCAGAGGGAGCAAACCAGTCAGCAGCATCCCCCCATGGCCTCTGTATCAGTTCCTGCTTTTTGACCTGCTTGAGTTCCAGTTCTGACTTCCTTTGGTGATGAATAGCAATGTGGAAATGTAAGCTGAATAAACCCTTTCCTCCCCAACTTGTTTCTTTGTCATGATGTTTTCTGCAGGAATACAAACCCTAAGACAGTGGGGCTAGATTGGATGGCTAACAAGTTCCAGAATCTACCTCTCTCAATTTCCCCAATATTGTGATTAAAGTGACTCCTATGCCTACATTTTCTTTAATTTGATTTATTTCCTTTTATGTATGGGTTTTATGTCTGCAAAGACCAGAAGACACTAGATCGACTGAAACCAGAGTTAGAGAGCTGTGAGCTGCCATGTAGGTACTGGGCCTCAAACTCTGGTCCTTTGGAAGAACACCAAGTGCTCTTAATTACTGAGTTATCTCTCCATCCCTGGAACATGTCTTTTACCTGGATTCTGTAGATTCAACTCAGGTCCTTCATTGTACCAAAAAGAGCTTTATGGACTAAGCCATCTCTGCAGCTCCACATGGTCCATTTCTGTTGTGTCCCTTTAGAGTTTGTATATTGAATACTCCATAGAGATTAAAAGCATGGCTTTACAAGATTCATTTTTTTTCAAAGTTTAAAAAAATCAAACTGCCCTCATCATTTTCAGAATGTAAGAAACCAAATATTTTATTTTCTTCTTGTTTTAATTTTTGCTTGCAAAAAGGCATAAATACCCTTAGATAACTATGTCCAGCCCTATGTTATTCCCACTTCTATAATGAGAAACTGAACCTCAAAGTAATTGTACAAAGTTGAGAACACATCTAAAGTGACTTTCAGTGCTGGAGAGATAGATTAGTAGTTAAGAGAATTGGCTGCTTTTCTTTCCTACATTCAGTTCCTAAAAATTCACAGGTCACAACCAACTGTAACTCCAGTTCTAGGGTATTAGAAGCCCTCTTCTGGCCTCTGCAGACCCTGCATGCCTGTAGTGCACAGACATACATGTAGGCAAAACACACATACACAGAATAGAATAGAATAGAATAGAATAGAATAGAATAGAATAATAGAATAAAATGAATAGATTTTAATTTAAAATCTAAATTTAATGCTGATTTCCTGTCATGTATGTTAGTCTGTGGTTTAACTGCTCAACTTTTTCATTTTGAGAACATATTATTACTTTTAAGGCATAGAGTATACCTGCCAATACTCAACAGATTTGTTCATGTGTTTTCTATACATATTTCTCGTCTCTATGGGAAAACACTGTATGTAAAGCCAATAGAAAGAGAAATTTGAGGCTCTTATTTTGTTGTTGTTCTTTACTCTGTATCATGTTGGCACAGGGACCATCCAATATGAAACAACATAAATGTTTCATATTCTGCGGTCTATATAAGCCTGTTAAGAGACAACTTTCTGCCAATAGCTAAGTTCTGTACTTTCTGTTAAAAGTAAAGCCCATTCTGTATAAAGACAAAGCGGTGTATCATTAGGAACTTTTAATTTGGCACAGAGAGCATGGAAATGGCCAATAAAGGAGTAGTTGTATTTATCCCATCACTTTCCAAAGTGCACAATGTCTGTTTTGGCTCACAAAATTAAACATTGGGAAGAGTCCGGTTAGGTCATTCAACTAACCCTCATGTGTCTCACATACTTTAAAGATGATTGCATATTTTAGAGAAACAGACTTAAGGCTTTCATTCATCAGAAAGGAAGTGACATCCAAATTTCTTATTACATTTCTGTCTTCATAATTGTTCAATCTGACGTACAATATATTAAGAGTTATCACCAGTGCAGGGAAGCATTTTCTAAAGACTTTTGTGTAGAACACTTAATACCACCAGAAAGAGATCCCATGATCAAAATATGGGGAGCGCTAGAACAAACTAAATTGAACACATTTCTTTTATTGGTGGATTTCTCACAAAGCCTTTAATAAACTCTCTTTGTTAAGGCACTCCCCGATTCATGACCTAAAAATGCTGTATTTTCTCAACTTACTTGATTATTCGAACTTCTTGGCAGACCTCCTTAATATCTTGAGTCATATTACTGTTTTATAGAACAATGTCTAAGAAAATTGTAGAAAAGATTTAAGCTCCCTCTTGGAGTCCCTGGTGAATAGAACTTTTTTGTATGCACGCAGGTAAATGAATTTAGCAATCAAGTGGAAATCCAACAGGCCCAACTACTTGCAAGTAGAGAAACTTGTGGGGAGTTAACTGAAACATATCAATTAATTGCCAAGATGCTTCACTGGTAGGTATGAAAGTGTCTAGTAGGAGCTTGAAGAGATGGCTCAGAGTTACAAGTACTTACTACTCTGGCATAGGATCCGAGTTCAGTTCCCAGGCCCACATATGGCTCCTGATTGTCTGTATCTCCAGTTCTAGTGTTTCTGATACCCTCTTCTGGCCTCTACCAACACACATGCACAAGCTGCACTTACATATATTTACACAAAATAAACACATAAAACAAAAAGCAAACAAATAAACTGTGATAAAAGTACCTAATAAAATCTAAATGAGACATAACCCAAAGTTACACACACACACACACAAAAAACAAACAAACAAACAAAAAAAAAAAACATAAGAAAAGATTCCTATGCATCAGATCTAACATCTATTCACTCTTTAAATAACCAAGGAGACATCTTCGCAAAGGACACACCGGGCCTTTGGAGCTTCCTGGTGGGACCATCCATGTGTTCTTTGTATCTTTGTTCTTAACAATGCATATAAATTATCCCACAAAAGAGAGGGAAATGTAATTACCTACAAAGAGAAAAATCTGCTAAAACTGAATGTTTCTTCCTAAAGATTTACACGTAGAGTTCAGTATACAGAGGATTAAGTGTTTCCTTCCGAAATCTTTTTAAATACACACATGGTACTCACTAAGTCACGGGTTGCAGTTGAAGCCAAAATGACATTCTTTATCTCAAGTTTCTGTGAAGTTTACAAAACAACTTTTTGCAGGTTTTCTCCAGGCACAGTTTATCCAAGAAGCCATGAAGCTATTTTGTTTAGGAAATGCCTCAGTATTTCTGCCACACCATAAAGGAACTGCCTTACTATGCTATCTCCAGGCAGAGTCCTACGTTCTCCAAACAAAACATGAGCTAATCTAAGAATGCTTCTTTCAATATGTAAACTTTCCATTATTTCCATACTCTCCAGGTCAGACACTGGGCCAAAGAGATTACAACATGGAGGAAATAAAACTCCATTTTATAATATAGAAGACCAGCATCCTTTTCATCAGGAATGGATGAAGAAGTAAAGCAAGAGGAAGTTGGATTAGATTCTCTCTTCTTTTTTTCCCCATGAGAATTCAAACAAGTTCCATTTGTTGAGACTCCTCTTGAGGCTTTGGACCAAGGAAATGAAGAGGAAGCAAAGAAAAGCGGTGGTCATCAAGGAAGACACTACATGTGTTTGGAAAGTACAGGGTGTGAGTCTTTTTAAGGTTATCCAGACATGCAGGTGTCTGATCAAGAAGGAAACTGGAATGGAAACACCCTATATAGTCTGAAGGATATCCTGCCCTCTTTTTTTCTGTTGTTGTCTTCACATAGAACAAAGAATAAGACAGATTACCCATCTTACTTTTGTTTTTAATTATTTTTATTGTGTGCATGCGTGGGTAGGTGGAGGCATATATAAATGCTAAGGCACACCTGTGGAGGTAAGAGGACAACCTGAGGAAGGTTGATCTCTCCTTCCACCATGTGGGTCTCAGAGACAAGACTCAAGTCACCAGATTTAGTAATAGGAGCCTTTACCCACCAAGCCATCTTGCTAGCCCATCTTCTGCTGATCTTTAGGAAGCCTCCCTCAGCATTCCCCTTCCTGATTCAGTGAGTCAGGAGGCTCTCTGGACCCACCTGCTGTAGTGTCTGCTACCGCCTTTTGCATAATAATTACCACCTCCACAACTACAGTCTCTCTCTCTCTCTCTTTTTCATAGTGGTGATTGAAATTGGTAGTCCATTGACCAAGTCTGGCACACAGATGGATTTTTGCTGAGTTTGGCTTATGCTTTCCCCATGTGAACTAAAATAAAAATCAGGATGCCTCCCATAGAATCTAAGCTTCTGGCTTCTTTTGAAGAATTGAAACATCTCACCACCCTGTCCTCAATATTCAGTATGGTCCAACCAGCTGGGTTTGAGGAGATTGAGCATTTCAATTCTGGATAAGTTCCATTACTTACATAAGAACTGCAGATGTACTAGAGGCAGACCAGCTTCATCCATGGCAACCACCTGCCTCACTTAGTGAAGGCGGGAACCACCCGTGTGAGGGCATATTGAGACTTCATGCAGAGACGGCCTGTGGTGAAGCCTTCATCCCGGCTGACTTACAAGCTCTTCTAAATGTACTCAGCTGCAGATGCTCTGGCAATCATCTCTCCTATGTTCTCCTAGACCTCAGTCCAGCAAGTATATCATCTTTCCTGTTTCCCGGGCATTTGTTTCTTGCTTGAGTCTCTGCTCTCCACAAGGAAAACAATTTTTACCATTATAAAAGGAAAACAGAGCTCTGGCACTCTGTTCCTTTTCTCTCTCTACAAACATTCCTTGATGAATAATTGCACACTGCTCTCCCCAACTCACTAGCAAGCCACATTTCAAACCACTGTAATCTGGTCCCAGCAGACCCTGGAAACTACGTCCACTAAAGTCACCAATGGACTCCCATTTTCCCAACACACAAGCACTTTTTATTCCTATGTTAAACCAGCTGCATCATCTGGCATGGATGATGGCTGTCTTCTGTTTCAAAATTTTTTCCTATAGTCTAAGGCAGGACTGTGTTTATTCACATCTTGCAACTCTCTTTTTCAATATCATTGAAACTTTAAAACATTTTCTAAATAACAATATACCAAATGCTTTCTAGATGTTTCTAGAATCTGTTTCTCTGATTTCTTCAATATTGTGCTATAAAACCTACCAAAAATCACCCTGTTGTCAAATGATACAGTATCTCCATTGATCCATTTGCACTGATATAGTAAGATATCTGATGCTTTGTCCTTGAGAAAGATCTATTTAGCTCATGAGTCTGTTGTTATTGACGGGGTGTCTAAGCACATGACACCAGCCACTTGGATGGAGAAGTGGAAAAATATCCTGCTTCATAGGCATCCAATATATTGCTTAGTCTCAGCTCCTAGCAAACTGATCTCAAGAAAAGTGACTCATTCCACAGCATTACTGATCATCTTCTTCTAGTACCCTGATTTTCACACTTTTCTCATTGATCCTTCATCTCTTCAAAGTTCCACTCACTACACCATACTGAGAGCCATGCTTCTGCCACATTCATCTTTAGAGAATAAGGCACATCCAGAGCATAGCACTGTCCTTAAGGTAGCTGAGTACATTACAGCAGGCCACTCACATATTAGAGGAAGAGGAGAGGCTCGAATCCTAGTCATCTGTAAAGCATGCCCACTGCCATTAAATGCTTCCCTATCTCAACTTCTCTGTCTCAAGTGTGTTGATTCCTGGACAGAGTTTGGTGCTTTCTAATGTTCCCTGTGAAATCTTAACAAGAACCATGGGCTTCTCACTAATCACCCTCATGGTGATGTAAATCATACTAGTTATATTCCTGGGCTTTCCTTCCAATAACCAAATTCACACCTTATTCTTTATGCTCTGTATTTACCTTTTGATTTTGACATGTTACAGTTTAATTCAGTCTACATAAGTATAAAATTGTTTTGTGGGTCAATCAATCCATTGGAATAACTCTTAGATTCTTATATTCTCATCCCAGTAACTGGCTCATTAGTGTTTAATGACTGGCAAGAAATTGCCTGAATAAGAAGATACCCACTGCCTCTGTGAACACCTCAACTTAGATCATACACCATCCTTCTCTCTTGTCTGTATCTCAAAGGCACTTACTTTCAAGCTTCTCTCTTGCTCACTTATCCCATTCTTCCTATATCCTAAATTATCTGTTTTAGAAAATAGTAATATCATCCAGTGAATCATGTTAAGCCTATAACTTAAGGATCAATTGCTTCCCTATCTCTTTGCCCATCTAGCTGATCAATCTCTAGCCCCTCACACTCCTCAGATAATCATCCTCCCCCTGAGACCCATAGTGTCAGCCTTCACCATTCAGTGTTAGCCAGTTTCTAGTTCACTGGTTGCATGTCTCTTCCAGTCCATCTCTCACAATACTATTGAATATACACGTTATAAAATCATTTACCTTTTGAGATTATACTTCCATATTGCCCTCTTCCCTTTCCTCCTACGGCACCCTCTTATATACCTTTTCTTGCTCTCTTTTAAATTCACAGCCTCCGTTTTTCATAAATTACTGTTACATACATATATGTATGTGTGTGCACTCATACACACAAACACAAATAAAACATATTCAGTCTGTAAAATGTTACTTTTAAGTATGATTTCAGGGCTGAGTATTTGATATTAGATTACCAATCTGTGTGCACATTCCTAGGGAGACTATTTCTCCAGAATTCAGCATTCTTTAGTTGTGTACAGTTCTTTATGTGTGTGTGATTGAGTGTCATGTGATTTTCCATGTCTAATTGGGCATGTCTATTGTTGTGTCCTTGTTTATGCAGCCATGCTGGTGAGACTTTAGGAGTATATCTTCTGGTGTTATTAAAAGACAGAGTCTCATAACTAACTCCTTGATCCACTGGCTCTAACACCCTTTCCGTTCTCTCTTTCACAATGATTTCTGAGCCTGAGGTCTAGGACAAGAGGACAGCCATGCCTGGTATTGGAAACATAGATACCTTCTAAGTGCTAGTGAAATTATGGATATTGAAAAACCTACTTAACTAAACATGCATAAGCCTTAACTATGTTCTTTGTGCAACAGAAGACCATTACAAAATCTACAGCCAATAAAAATGCAAAATTGTAGAGCCCAGTTCCAAAGTATTAGAACATGCACTCTTTTCTTTCTTTTTTTCCCCTTGCTTAGCTTTCGAGGAATATTTATGGTATGCAGCAAAGTGAATCTCCCTGACATACAAACCTCTTGGTGACTTAGTCTTTCTTACCTTACTCAGCCTTCTTTCTATCCATCACACCTCCCCTAATGCATTGCATTTTATAGTCCTGAAATGATAGTAGTTCTTAGTTCCTCTTCTTCATGAATTTTCTTCTTTACCTTTTATCCTACAAAATCTTAAGTGTCCTTAATACTTAAATCCTCCATTAGAGGATCATCTTATCTGAGTTGCCCTCTCTATCTTTCTTACACTGATTTAAGTGACCTTAGTAGGAACATATTTATTATTTCCAGTTTAAAGTGAGCATGATGGAGTTATTTCTTTGCATATATTAATTGCCACAAATATAGAAAGATTTATGATTTACTTCACTCCATGATACTTAACAACACTCATGAAGGTAGCTAATGAACTTCTCCACTGTGGAGCTGTAGCTCGACTGCGCACAGGCATGGGTTCTGTTGGGCTGAGTTGTGGGTCTAGCACATCTGCCACCTCAGGCAGCTGGAACCATGGCGCAGGGGACAGAAGTGTGGGAATTCAACTGAGTTCACTCCACACAGTGCCGGGTAGATGCTGGGCTATGGGAAACCACAGAGCTCCACTCTGGGCATGGGGAGATCCCAGTCTGAAGTACCGTGGGGGTGGAGCTCTTGGATTGAGGACCCCTGGACAAGAAGTCGGACAGAGATCAGCTGATCTCAAGCCCTTTGGCTCCCAGGCATCACTGAAAGGCCACGGAAGGGACCATCCCACAGCCAAAAGGGGCAGAGGGGGAGAAGATGAGCTCCAGCAGTGCCCCTGGGGAAATGAGACTCTTGGTCAAGGAGACTTGCTTGGCTGGGCCATGGCTGGCTCAGCTAGCTCCGCTTGGGTTGGCAGCCTCTCTGTGGCTGGAATGTAGAGAAGTCTTCTAAAGGAGATTAGATTGTAGCTCTGTAGTTGAAGACCTTCTCCAAGGTCCCCCATGGAGGGCCCCAAAGATGAGAGGAAGTCCATGATCTTACAATGTTTATTGTCATGGTAGAAAGTGGATGAAGCTGTACCCTGTGTTCTCAGGATGGGCCTGAGGTTAAATACCTTTTGCCAAGTAGGAGGAAGGTCTGGGAAGGAATGTTTAATTGGGTACACCCTCTGACCTTTAGGTATCTCATGAATAAGGAGATGTATTGAGACTCTGTGGCCTGTAGTCATGCCCTCTTCCTGTGCTACATGACAGAAGGTCATAAAACCTTTCTTTGGGAGGGTCTGTGGATGTCTGAAGGTAAGTGAAAGGAACCAGGGCCCAGGAACAAGGCTGAACACCTACCATCCCTTTAGGGTCTCTGGAGTTCGAGGCCTGTGATCGACCAGGTACATATCTGCCTCTCACAGCCCACTGCCCCACACTCCACAATGAATAAACAGATGATAAAATTAATGATATTAATAAAGAAAGACACATGACTCAGGGCCTTATGAGCTCTGGCCTAAAATTATTTTTATTATCTAATAACATATTTGAAGCTTTTGGTAGGCAAGCTAGTAGGATATATTAGTCAGCAAGTATTTAAAGCCAATTGCACAAATAAGAATACATATCATAAAGGCAATAAATCAAGGTTGGTAGATGATTCATATAGCCACTATCTATGCAGAGGGAAACACTTTGAATAATCTCAGCTGACAGACAGCATCCATTCCATTCTACTACATGTATTAAAGGTACTTGATTATCATTAAGTCAATAGCATAGTTGCTAAAGAGCACAGAACACAATCATATTAACTCTACAAATATATCTCTCTTTCTCATGAATCTATCATCTATCTATCTGTCTGTCTGTCTGGTCTATATCTATATCTACATCTATAAATCTATACATTTCTCATATATATATGTTCATAGAACAAAAGTGTTATTGGCTTGGTTTTATTAACAATTAATGGCATGTACAGCATGTGAAAGAAGAAGAAGAAGAAGAAGAAGAAGAAGAAGAAGAAGAAGAAGAAGAAGAAGAGGAGGAGGAGGAGGAGGAGGAGGAGGAGGAGGAGGAGGAGGAGGAGGAGGAGGAGGAGGAGGAGGAAGAGGAGGAAGAGGAAGAAGAAGAAGAAGAAGAAGAAGAAGAAGAAGAAGAAGAAGAAGAAGAAGAAGAAGAAGAGGAGGAGGAAGAGGAGGAAGAGGAGGAGGAGGAGAAAAAAGGAGAACCTGAAATAACTTAATATTAAAAGCCATTAAAAACCAATATACATTCATATTTACCTCTGAACTGCTTGTGACCTCTTTCCCTGTGTGTATCCACATGAGTGTGTATGTGTGTGTGTGTGTGTATTGTGTACATATATGTATGTGTGTGTAAATTATACTATAGATTTGATTATTGCATTGGCCTTGATTTGGCTTTATTAATTAGCTTATTAAATTAATATTTACTGTTACAATGACTTTTCTTTGTTGGGCTTTTTGTTACTTAACATTCACTGAATTCATTCTCTTTTATATAATATTTCTAAAATGAGAATACTTAGAGATTATTTCTGAGACCAGTTCTCACTATGTATCTCTTGCTATGCTAAAATTCATCATGTAAATCAATAGGCTGACCTTGAAATTACAGAGACATATCTGCATCTGCCTCCTAAATGCTGGTATTACACTAATGCACTAGCAGGTCTGGCTCTGAGATTTTGTATGTTTTATCAAATGAAAAGATGAAAGGAAAAAACAGCAGGTAAAACCAGTGTAAGGACAATCACGATGACTACATTTGTACCAGACAAAGTAAAGGATTGTACCCATGAGACATTATTCATGATTAAGATTTACAGCTGAGAACAGATAGGAAGTAGGGCACTTGCCTAGCATTCATAACCACAAGACTGATTTGCAGCACCACCAAAAAAAGATTTACCAGTAGTTGAATATACATACACATATGTTGTCACTTCCATATAAGATATAAGGTCAATGTACATGCACCAACACTGAGATTCAGGCCATGGAGATAGATGGTTTAGCAGTAAAGGTACCTAAATACCAAACCTGAGAGTTTATGTTTGATCTTAGGAACACACAAAGTGGAAGGCATGAAATAAAACCTTCAAACGGTGCTCTGACTGCCAGGGGCCTCCTTCCTGATCTGGACACAGAGACACAAAGTTGGACTTGGGTATAGCTTTAAAGACTAATGGTCTTTGGACATGCTAGTTTACTAACTATATACTGAATGCATGTTGATAAATTCTAAACCGGTCCTAAAAACTTCCCAGCCTACTAGTTGAAGTTACAGGCAGAAAAAATGGACACCTTGAAAAGTGATTTTAGCTTTTATTTCTAAGTTCTAGAACATTTCCTATGAAAGTTCTCTCAAAAGGGGGAGGGTTGCTATATGTTTGAGGCTGACCTGGTCCAGAAGGAAAAACAACAACAACAACACCAAAAAAAAAAAAAAAAAAAAAAAAAAAAAAAAAAAAAAAAAAAAAAAAAAAAAAAAAAAAAAACTATTTCTTTAAATAAAAGAAAAAAAAAAGCAGATTCTACATCTATATCAGAAGAAAGTAATGGCTATTGGGAAAAACCAAGCAGAATATTTGCATAAAAATATCTGGATAGTATGTAAAGTGAACACTGATGGGAAGGTGACATTTCAACACAGAATTGGTGGGGATACAGATCCAGGCAAGTAGGTAGCTGATAAGAGTTAATGCTAAGATGGTAAGGGCTTGCTACAGTCAAAGACAGCAAGGCCACAGGTATTGTGAGGTCATGTAGGTACTATCGAGCATGCACGGGACATGGACACGGGGTTGTAGAAACAGTGGGGACAGATGACGTCATAGTGAGCCCCAAGGCAACTGAGTGTCTGTGAGCTGGAGCATGGCTTATACAAATTCTTCAGCAGCTTTTCCTATGCCACATGTGATTTCGATCTGCTTTGTTCCTTTCTCATTTGCAGAAAAGTGTCCTCCCCTTTGATACCTGCTCTGGTTCCATTAGATCAGTTCCCTGATTAAATAAAACCAATATGGCTGACATTAGCCCACATCTTTCAGCTAGTCATTAGTTTTTGATGTTAACCTTGCTTTCTTTCCACAGCTTCTGGCTAGTGGTCATGATTTTGCTTAAACCTACAAAGAGTAATTTTGAGGGTCCTCCCCCCATGAATGCCACTTTTATAAATATTTAACTATAAGTAGACATTATTTTTGTTTTAAGGCCTGATAATAAAGTTTTTGCTGCTTTTTGATTGATTTTCAATTTTTTTATTTGAAAACCAATATTAGAAATGTCTTTGAGGCTCCGAATCATGCTGTCACCTTTACTTGGCTATTTCTCAACTACTTGTTACTGAAATATTCATCACACATGATACAGTCCTTCCTAGGAGCTTGTGCTCATGGATAATGATGTGATGAGAGAGTAGCTTCACATTTACTTTCATTACTGCCATAAAAGAATCTGAATGAATAAGGATATAAAATCACTCTCAAATGCATGCATTTATAACATGAATCATCTTTGGGGATCAAAGCTATAGCATGACAACTCTGGATCATAAAAGCTTGAATCTGAGGCCCCCTCCACAGTTGAGAGTCCAGGCCTGGTACTGTAAACCTGACTGAAAAACCCACACTAGGGTTGTATATACATCAAGCCTCATACCGTGTGCCTTATATACACACTTTGTCAATTACACATCAACAAAGCTCTTAGAAAGCAAAAGGACAGTGTCCTTTCACAATTCCATTTTCTCTCGTTAAGAAGAATTTGTTGCGCTCAAGGATAGGATTATGGATCTTCTAGGTATCTATAATATATGAAAGAGTTGAGTTATTGTTTGGCAGTGGGCTTCTCCTTCTGTTCCCCAGTTATAGTGCTTCAACATCCGATAGAAACTTTTCATGACACTGAACATCCTCCCATGGGTAATAATGCAACAGATACTGCCTATCTGTCTCTGCTGGCCTATGGCCTGCAAGGTCATGGTCTAGTGCTTCAATCTGCTCAACTCCTGAAATGTTTCTTGTTAGCAGTTTATGAGAAGAGACAAAGGAAATGGAACTGTGACTAGACTTCACTAGGGAAAAAGAAGTGTTTATTGAATTCAACTGACTGAATAATTTTTCTCAGTAACACTCTACAACACGGGGATTTTCCCTGAGGCCCCGGAATGCATCACCATGTGTCAGGACCTCCTGGGTGATCAGTACTCTCCATGGTCTGGTCTTGAGTTCATTTACCCTAAATATGAACCAATTGTTTAGTGACATAGTGAATGTCTACTTAGTATTCTCGGCATTCTCTCTGAAATATGAATTAAAAATGGGCTATTTTCTAACAGGATGTAACCATGAGATAACTATCTCTACAGGCTTGGTATCATCTCAGGTCATAAACCAAGAGACAGAGACAATTCTTCTGCAACACATTTTACATGGGGCTCCATGGAGATCAGATGTACAGATCACATGGGCTTCCAGAAACCTAGATATTGCAGTTCAAGGTGGGAGGATTTACTCCTCTGGTAAGCAGTGGAAAGACCCTACGTGGATTAAGACCTTTAGTTTCTCTTAAAGGATGAATGGATCTTATAAGCCCCAAGGATTCAATAAAAATTTTATAGCTTTAGTAAGGCAGAGCGTCCATCAGCCAACTCTGTGATTTTACTGTGTTTGTCTTTTGCAGAAATCCATGTGAAACCTCAAATGTCCCTTTTACGAGGTCTTTTGTTACACACACATGTTTTTGGTTAAATTAGTGGTGGTTCAATCTGGAAAAGATATGTGTAATTAGAGACTGATTTTTGAAGGTTTTTTTTTTTTTTTTTAAAGAGGGAGGTTAGCACATTTTCTAACAACCTTTCCTCACAACTTACTCTACCTTCAAGGACTCAAAGACTGTAAGCCAGCACAGCAGCTTCTGTGATTCCCCAAGAAAGATGGTGTTGCTTATTACTATATCACCAGACAAACAAAAGCCTTGTTTTTCTCTTCAAACTTGAGTGCATCTTCATGAAGCAAAACTTCATATCACTCTATAGTGGGTTAACACTCAAGAGCTAAATGCGTAATTAAGTCTGATTCTCCAACCAGTAGCCTCACCCATGTAGAACAGGTTCATCATATCACCATCATCCTCATCTTTATCACCATCACCACCTCCAATGAAGAAAGAGGATTTTTAAAAAGTGTGCCTGCTGTTTTTTTGACTGAAAACAGATAAAATAAATGCTTAACCTCTAGTCCCTTCCCAGTCCTGTGTTGTAGCAACATCTCAAAATAGCATAGCCTCTCAGAATTTGCCAGATATGCCACCGGTAAATTATACTATGCTACATAGACCAAGGGTCCAAGGAGAAGGTCAAGCTTCTTTATAGATTGGTCTGCAGCATCCATAGATGAAAAGCAAGATGAGCAAGAAGGAGCAGGACACAAGGTTAAGTTCGTTTCCTTGTTTGAAAGTGTTTCTGTATACTTTTGTCTGTTTCCTGCTCTAATATTCCTGCCACTTTTTTTCTAATACCAGATTTCTCTGAAGATTGATGAAGGAAGGAAATTGATATCTTGGGTCTTAAGCAAGAATAAAGAATATTTCTCCTCCACGCTTATTTTTAGTGTACCCTTTACACTTAATTTCTTTAACTACAAAATAATACTTCATAAAAACTAAACATATGCATGTGAACATTTTAATCTGTGTTTATATATTTAAGAATTAAAATGTTGGCTAAGGAAAACCTTGAGACAATTTTTTTTAAATCCACAAATTGTTGATATCTGTTTGCCATTTGTATGAAATATTAAATCCAATTTTTAAAGGAAGTGAGGTATTCATCTATTTAACTTACATTGTAAGTTGAGATGAGCTATGAGGTTAATAAAATTCACACTGATGAAATAAAGTTCTAGAAAAATTCTCCAAGCAACTTTTGATCTCAGGAATTCCCTTAAGATAACAATTACTAAAAAGCTAGTCCCAGCTGTGTGATATTTATTTGGTATTTCTGGTTATTATTAGTACTAAAAGATGGAAGTGGCCCAGACAAGAGTTTCTCATGGATAATCTTTTGGGCTAAAATGGGGTTTCTACTGATACTGATATTCAGATCAGAAGATTAGAAAATTCTTTATAGCAGGGAGTGTGGTGTGTATGTACAATACTCAGCAGCCTCCGTGGATTTCATGCACTAAATCCTATTGCACACATACATTCGTGACAAGAAAACCTGTAGATATTACTAAATGTTTTCTTGACAACCAAACCCCCTCCAGTTGAGGCAAATTGGTTTGAACTATATAAAATGACAACAGCTCTAATATTTATCCTATTTTAAAATGTAGATTTTCATATCCAGTTCATCATTCAGAAACTGAGGCTCTGACAGATCCAATGCACCAAGCAGGTTGCCACCACAATGAGTATTGTTTTTATGACACTATTCCTGGAGAGACATGAACAAATTGCTACCACCAAAAGATACCACGAAAGTCTAGCTTGACAAAGCACTGTGTTTTATCGGGGTGATTCACAGGAACAGAGTGACTCGAGAACAGCTCCATCACCAAGGCGCACCCCATCATAGATGATGACCCATAACACAACCTTCAGGAGTACCCTGGCTGAGTACTTCAGTTGGTTGGAACCTCTTTGGGCAACTTAGTTGATGCAGGGTTATTTCTCAACAGTCCTTATTGCTTACATATGCTAAGGGGAGGAGGGAACTAGTAACTCTGGTCAATTTCAGGAATTTCCTGAACCCATTATATTGTTTCCTTCCTGAGCTTAAGGAGCTTCCTTGCAGAGTAGAATGTTTTGGGGGATGATGATGGTGGTGGTGGTGGTGGTGGTGGTGGTGGTGATGATGATGAATATTTTTGAGTATTCACTTTACATCCCACTCACTAGCTGCCCTCCTGGTCACCCCTCCCACAATCCTTCACCCCATGCCCACTCCTCTTCTCCTCTGAGCAGGTGGAGAACTCCCTGAGTATCTGGCACATCAAGCCAGAATGGAATGTTTTATTTCATAAAAAAAAATTTTTATTGTTAACACCATAGCATTAAAAAATTGAGTTACAAAATCAGTGGCAACAGAAATAAAATATAATAAATAATATATAAACATTTTTCAGCCAACTTTAGGAAATTAAATAGCTGTTCATCCCAAGAAATAAGAAAGCCCACATACAAAATACCTGAAGGGCATTGAAAACATGTAGTACCTTCTTTCTTATCAGTGTCATGACATCAAAATACCCCTGAAAAAAAAAACCACACAATTTCATCTTGAGATTGGTAATTGAGAACAAACTGAAGTTTAAAGATTTATTTTTATTTTCAGATATATCTATGTGTGTGAGCTTCTTTGACACCCATGATGGTGTCTGTGTCCCTAGAGCTAAAATTACAAGCAGTCACAAACTGCCAATGTAGGAACTTATAGTGATCTAAGGTTCTCTGCAAAGGCAATACATGCTTTAACTCTTAATCCAACTCTCCAGGCCCCACACTGAAGTTTAATACTGGACAAAAACTTGGAACAATCAAGAGACTCTGGTTATTGGAACACTTGAGAAATAGTGACCATTGCTGAGTGTGTTACATGGCCTGAGGATGTGGCAAATGTCAGAAGAGCCACAGTGGAGAGAGTGGGCACAGGGGCAGATATGGGAGAAGGGATCTGATATTAGCTTGCACTTGAAAGGAGCTGCTTATTTCTCAACAACGTGGTATGAGGCTGAGACAGGCACTCTCAGCTTTAGAAAACACAAGCCTCTACCTTTAACCTTTACCTGGACCTCATGAAAAATACCACCACAGCTTGTCCCCACCAAAGTTTACCTTATGTCCCAGTGTGGCCCCTGAATACCACTATAGTGAACATATTGAAAACTGCCTGCAGAAAATTCAAGCTAGAGTCATGGGATGGACTTCTCTTTCCCTTTAAGACTGATGACTCTAGCAGTCAGCTAAAGAAGACTGGAGGACAGAGCAGGCACCTGTGGTTTCTAGAACTAGGCCTTGGAAAAACACAGCTATGAGTAATAGAAGGAGGGACCCCTTCCATTCCTCATGATTTGTTGGCCCACCTCTCAGCCCTGTAGATGCCTAGCTATGCAAAGAAAACTCAAGCTCAAGGAATTATGAATTGAAGATGTGTTAGTTTTTCTATTGCAGTGATAAAATAACCCACAAAAGCAACTTAGAGGAGAGAGAATTTATTTCAGCTCACATTCCAGATTATAGTCCATTATGGCAAGGAAGTCACAGTGACGGGGTCTTGATAGAACTGGCCACACTCCATCCTTAGTCCAGAGCAAAGAGCAATAAATTAGTGCACTCATGCTAGTGCTCACCTTATACCTCCTTTTTCATTCTGTCCTGAGCCCAATACATGAAGCAGTGTTGTCCACATTCAGAGTAGGAATTCTCACCCAATTAAGAAAGTCCTCCACTGACATACCCATTGGGCAGCTGTAGAGGGTGGTTCTGATGCTAAGGTCCTGTTCCCCAATTGGTTCTTGATTGATCAATAAAGATACCAGTGACCAATGACTGAGGATGGGGTGGGACACTTAGAGTTGTGAGGGAGGACATGAGGAGAATCTGGAGAAATGGGAAAGAGGAAGGAGGTAGTAGCAGAAAGAGATAAAGTCAACCAGCCTTATGAGTTTTTGGTTGGAATGGCCAATGACCCCTCTATCTGATTTTTCCTGGGGAACCAAGGAAAGTTTAGGAGTGCCCAGTTACTGAGTTAGCAAAAGCATTATAAGATCAACGTGTGTGTGTGTGTGTGTGTGTGTGTGTGTGTGTGTGTGTGTGTGTGTGTGTGATGTTGTTTATCCTTGGATCCAAGGAAATCTGGGAGGGGCCTGGCAGTGCAACCCACCCAGAGCTTAAAGCAGGGTAGCAAAAACTGCACGCTACAAGCAACCTAATCTAGAGAGTGTCTCACTGACATTTCTCCCCAAGTGGTTCTCAATTATGTCAAGTGGACAGGTAAAACCACCACCCATGGGACTTTATCCTAACAAGCAGAGAAGATGGAAACAAGTTCAAATGGCTCTCAGATCCACACTACTTTCACCAAGAAGACAGAAACATTGACAAAAATGTGCCTACATTGACAAGCTGGGAAGTGTCATATAATTTTCTAAACCTTTGTATCAAGTCATTGGTTTTTCTTTTATGGTATTTGCTGATTAGTTTACTACTTCATATATACACATATGAGTATATTATTTTTATTTTTATCATACATATATATAATCTGTTTTTATTATTCCCTTTCTTTTCTCATTAGTCATTCACTATCTTCTTTTCTAATTATAAAATTAGAAGATCCTTTGAATCTCTCCCATGATTATGGAATTCATTTTCCACATTTCTCCTAATTTCTACACTTTAATCCTTTAAATACTCTTTCTTTATATTCTTTAAAAATTTATTCAAAATGTTTTTCACACAGTATATTTTGATCATAATTTTACCTCAGCTAACACCTCCCAGATCCTCTTCAGACCCTTTCCCACCCACTTCCACACCTTGTGTTTCCTCTCTAAGTTGTCTTTTCTTTTCATATCATCATTTAAAAAAAATTTAGTATTGTCTCATTTCTGCTGTCCACCTTTTCTCAGCATTATTGTTAGAGTTATGAACTTTGCAGTTGGTGCTAGTTTTTACTTTATTTCTGTATTGGGATCACGATTACTGTTGCTGTTGCTGCAGCTTGCTTTTCACTCTTGCATGGTGCTAGAATTAAGCATAACACTTTAAGGACGTTGGTACAGATACTTTGTTGCTGAGCTGCACCGCCATCCCAACTAAGAGTCAGCACACAAAGTTTCATATACAACCCACAACCACACAAACTCGGATGAATACCTCAACTCAAAGAATAGAGACGAGGAAAAACCCCAGGCTAACCACCGTGCTCCAAATTAGCAGCATGGCATCTATTCTTATAGCAACAGTGGACAGAAAAATGATATAAGCTAGAACAACACAGTTAATGAGCAGCTGCAGCAAAGCCTGTGTCTGTCCTTCTCCAAAATGTACTGTATAGACTAAACTAGAAGACAGAGGAATGCCCCTGTAGTTTTCTATTCTCAAAACATGTGTTTGATCTACTAGAAGCATCCCATTATTATAGGAATACAGAAAAACTGGAAAACTTGGGCTTCAAAACAGGATAGATTGTGTCTAAACACACTAACTCCAATATAAAAACTATTGGGTAAAATATTCTATAACATCCAGCTGGGAATAAATATAATACTCCACAACAGTTCATTGTATCAAGACTAGGCATCATGAGCAGTCCAATTTCCAGAATAGCTCTCACCTAAAAGCCAAAGCAGTAACCATCCCAATAGATGTGCAGATTCAGTGTAGAAATAGAATAAGTGTAAACACAAACCCACAGGAATTCTGCAAAAGCTCATAATTATCTAACATAATTGATGTTGATCAAGGACTGGGTAAATAGTACAAAACAGTGATATTTAAAAGACCACTGACTTCCAATAAAGTGACAAAAAAAAAAACGAGCAAATCGGGAAGAAAACACATGATATGAATCAAAAGTTCAATAAAGGGATAAAGATTTTTTTTAAATCTTAACATCAAATTAAAAACTCAATATCAACTCTAGTGGAAGAGAACATCTCAGGAATTAAAAAGAAAGTTAATGAATGCGAACATCTCATAACAATAAAGACAACAAAATAGGGAGTATAAATAGGACATTTAAGAACTTTAAGGTTTAATTAAAAGACTAAACTCACAAATCTTCAGTTTAGAAGATGCTGAGGTGCAGACTTAAGGCTTAAAAACTAAACATAAATAACAAAATTTATCAAAGTAAGAACATCCATGTCCAGGAGACACTTAGATCTTCAAACAGACCTGAGCAGAAAATAAATGTAATGTCAAATACTAGAATTAAAATGCTAGGAATGTAGAGCAACATAAGAATATTGAAAACTGCAAGAGAAAGAAACATTAATGCTCCTAAAGGCAAACAGTTCAAAATAGCAGATTTCTCAACAGAAGCTCGAAAAGCCAGGGAAGTTTGCAATGGGTGTTTCAAAAGCTGGACAAAAGTTACCATGAATCACAATAACTATTCCAGAAAGTTTGTCTCTCAGCATCAGAGGAGAAATAAAAAAAATTCTGGGAGAAAGTACAAGCTACAGCAGCTCACTGCCACCTAGCCAACATTGTATAAGATATTTAGATCCTTCATCCAGAAGAGGAAGGTAACCAATGTGGAAACACAGGAAACAAGAAATACCAACAAAAGTAGATGTCTTAGGGTTTTAGTGCTGTGAAGAGATACCATGACCAAGGCAACTCTTAGAAGGACAACATTCAATTGGGTCTGGCTTACAGGTCCAGAGGTTAGTCCATTATCATCAAGTCAGGGACTTGGCAGCTTCCAGGCAGGCATGGTGCAGAAGGAGCTGAGAGTTCTATGTCTTTACCTGAAGGCTACTAGTGAAAGACTGGCTTCCAGAGAGCTAGGATGAGGGTCTTAAAGCTCTCATCCATAGTGACACACCTACTTCAACAAGGCCAAACCTCTTAATAGTGCCATTCCATGGGCAAAGCATATTCAAACTACCACAGTAGATAATCAAATAAAAACTAGTAAAGAACCAAACATTAGAAACAACAAAATGACAAGGAATCATGTTGATTTTTCTATCATGTTCTTGAGCATAAATGTCTTCATTCTCCAATGGAAAGCTGTAGAATGGCTGCTTTGGGTTAAGAATTAAGATGCAGATGTTTGCTGCACATGAGAAACAAGACTCACAAAGAAATTCACACAGAACCTAAAACTTAAAAATAAAAAACATTCAAATTACTCCAGGCAAATGGGATACAGAACAGGAATACCTATATTCTTATCCATAAAAAGTAAACTTCAAGCCAAAATTAACCAGAAGATGCAGAGAAGTGCATTGTATATTGGTAGAGAATGTCTCATGATAATAATTAATTTTACTTGCATATATGTATCTATATATGCACCTTAGTATACCTAATTTCATAAAATAAACACTTCTTGATGTGAAATGGCAAAGAGATTAACAGGTGACTTTAAAGTTTCCTTATCACCAATTGGTCTATTGTCCAGACAAAAGTTTAATGAATAAACTTAATAGTTAAGATATACTACAGATTAACTAATCTTAACAGGCATGTATCTACAGAATGTTCTATCCAAGAACTGCATGATATACTCTTAGAACTTTCTCCAAAATAGGTCGTATTTTAGGTCACAGAGCCAATCTTAAATAAAAATCATTAAAGATGAAATAATTCTTCTGTTTTATTTATATCACAATGAAAAGAAGCTTGACTGCAAAACTGAGACAAAATATAAAAAATATTAAAAACTACAAAAATAGATTGAAAAATACACCTTTGAGTAATTGGATCATTGGAGAAACTGGGATGGAGAAAATTTCTGGAATCAAATTAAAATGAAATTGCAATTTTCCCAAATCCATAGTGTGGCAGGGGTAGTTTTAAGGAAGAACCTTAGTGCTATAAGTATATGCATGTAAAAAAATCAAATCTCAAGGATGTAACCCAATGAACCGTCTCAGCGTCTTAAATAAACAAGAGCAGGCTAGACCACAATTAGCAGGAAAAGAAAAGATAAATGCCAGCATCAAATTAATGAAATTATTTTAAAATAACACAGGTAACTTATCTTTTATTTATTTTTTTGATAATTTCATACATGTATGAAATCTGTCTTGGTTCTACCCATTCCAAACTCCCTCTAAAAATAACTTATGAAACAAAGAGTTGATTCTCTGGAAAGACTGGCAAGCTTTAAAACAAGCTAACAAAAAAAATTGAGAGAAAACCCGTTAAAAGAACTAGAAACAAAAATAAACTATTTATAACTGATAATGCTGAAATCCAAAGGATCATTAGGGAAAGTCTTGAATTTCTGAATATAAATTAGTATAGCTGGAATTGGATAGTTTTCTAGATACATATGTCATGCCAAAATTGAATCAACAAGACATAGAAAACCTTAGCAAAACATGTAACTGAAATGATGTAGTCAGGCTGGAGTGATGGATCAGCCAGTAAAAGCTAGGCTCACAATCAAAAACTATAAGACTGAAGCAGTCGTAAAAATCTCCCAACAAACAAAAGCTGATGAGAAGACAAAGTCACTCAAATTCACTGAATATTGTCATATTTGTAAAGGATGAATTCCAATGTTTCTCAAAATTTTCCATAAACTATAAAGGAAAGTGGCATTGCCATACTCGTTCCAATAATTCAGAATTACCCAGATACCAAAACCCAAATAAAATCACACCACAAAGAAGACTATATGCAATATATATAGTGGTTTTCTTGGCAAATTTGGAGACATTTTTTTTCATCAAAATACATACAAACCAAAATGAGCACATGGAATATATCAAGGACAAAAGTTCCATGATCATCTCAATAAATGCAGAACAGTTGACCAAATCTGAAATTTATTCTTAGTGAAATTTTTATAGAAATAAACCACAGAAGAAACATATCCCAACACACCAGGGCCTGTATCTGGCAGATTCATGATGAACACCATACTGAACAGGAAAAAGCTAAACAGGTGTCATTAAAAACCAAGAGCAGGGTGATAAGATACTGTTTTTCCCAATTCAATGTGAAATTTAAATTATCATTGAGTAATAACATGAGAGAAGTAAATAAAGAGAATAAAAATAAGGAAGAAAGAGTAAAATTATTGCCATTTTCTGCTGCTGATTCTATATTTAGAAGACCATAAAGACTACAAAAATCTTCTGACCTGTCAAGTCTACAGAATAGCAGGTCTAAGAATGGGGAAAAAGGGAAGCTTGGGAAGGCTCTGTTCTCTGAGATAGTTAAGGCAGGAGGACATGAAGAATTGGAAAGGGACAAAGAGAGATGAAGGGATAGTAAGTTGATCAGTATAAACCAAAGATGACAAAGCAAAGCTTGCTTGGAACTGAAATGCCCTCACTTAAATCATGTTGCCTAACTCGACTTAGCTGCTACACTGTCATTCGACTTTATTACACTTATTGATTTACTTAGGCAATTATATAAAGGCATGTGTATATATGTAAATATGTGTATAAATATGTATTTCTCTGTATGCATAAATTAATTCAACAGCAAAGGACTCATTACTTCTTATTATCTTCGGTAGACATCAATAGGAAAAATACTGTATTAAATGGAATTTTTTTCCTTTTGTGTAAAGTATTATATTTAAACATCTCATATTAAGGTGTACTTAGTAGAAATCTAATAAAACCTCTAAGGTCTCTGAGTACACTGAAGAGTTATTACTTTTTCTGGGCTGAGTCAATTAAAATGCTTTTTGAATGGATTTCAACAACCTTTTTCCAAAGAACCGTTCATTTGCCAAGTCTCAAATACAACAGAGCTGAGGAAAAGTCACTTTATTTTACAAGCAAATGGAAGCATCTTACAGATGCCTCTTTGGAGAATAACACAGAGAAACTGAGGTGCAGGACAGGAGGAAATATTTAAATCAGACAGACACTGAGGGTAGGCGAACTTGGCCTTCCTTTTTCATTTAAATTCCCAGCTTTATAAGAACTGGCCTGAGGTTACACTTGGAAGCTAGTCACATAGCAGGTTGCATGCTGCTGAGCATGGGAGTGTGAGCAGGAAAGAACACGAAGATAGCTATAGCCTTTCCCCTCTGGTCAAACTTCCAATTGGCTCTAAGTCCTGAAATTCAGAACAGTCTGCCGATATTGCTGAATTTTTCTATTCACTTAATATAGCAGATTAAGGGCTCAATCTGGGGGTAAATGTGAAAATTAATCTTACTTGGGAAACAGTAACTTTAAAAGGCACGTGCAGAGTAGTTTGTGTGGGGAAGGATGAAGCAAAAGCAAAAACTGCGGGGACTTTTGGGGATGTGGGTGAGATACTGAAAATGGGTGGATGATTGAAAGAGAGGAATCACACAGCACTCAACTGTAGGACCCTGAAAGGACAGCATGTTTTCTTAGCGAGCCTCAAGTTGGAAATCACGGAGACCCCACAGGGTTCCCTGCAGGGGGACAGCATGCATTTCGCCCGCTCCCAGACTCCAGGCTTCTGACACTAGTCCACAGACTTCCATAGGTCCATGCCTTCTGGTCACTTAAGACAACACCCACTGGCCCCTCCACAGGTAGAGGGCGTGACTACAGGCCACAGTGTCTCAAGACAGATCTCCATATTAATGAGATACCTAAAAGTCAGAGGGACATAGCCAATTAAACATTCCTTCCCAAACCATCCTCCTTGAAAAAGGTATTTAACTTCAGGCCTGCCGTGAAAATACCAGGGTATTGTTTTGTCCATTTTCTGCCACGACAATAAGTATCTTAAGACCATAGCTTATTTCTCTTCTTTGAGACCCGCCTTGGAGAGCCATGGAGAAGATTTTCAACGACAGAGCCACTGCCTAATCTCCCGCAGATGACCTCTCTACATTCGTTCCCAGACATGGAGACACCCAGACACCCAACCCAAGCAAGCAAGCTGAGCCAGCCGTGAAACAGAAGACTCTCATCCTCGAGGGAGCTCATCCCTCCCTCTCTCCTCTAAAGAATATTCAAAGGCTGATATTGGAAATTCTAAGACCTAAAGAATCAACTGCCGTTTAATATCAGTGAAGGAAACTTAAATCAATGTGGTAAATACAATTCTGATAATAAGTTTCCTGAAGCTGAAAAAAAAAAAAAAAAAAAAAACAGGTTTTGTGAAAAACATTGTATTATTATCTCTCTGTGGTACATTTAAAATCTTATAGAAGTTTCTTCCACTCTCTTTCCCACCAGACATATTTTCTTGTGTTTTGAACTTTCAGAGTTTCAAAAGCAGAGTCATGAGTATACTTAAAAAATAACCACCCAACTAAAACTATGGCTTCTATAAACCATTGCATAGGTATTAGATAGCATAGAAAATTTTGGCAAGTCTACTCAATTCCAACAATGAACTCAAACAAAACAGCTTTCTCCCCATTCCGAAAGGTCATTCATCTTAGCATCAGACTTTCATTCCCCGATGTCCATAACTTTGCCTGGGCATTGAGTGTGATTAAACCTATTTTCTGCTTGGGCAGAATTTCTGTCTCCATTTGGCATCTTTGAACTGCCTCATATTTCAATACTGAGAAAGCTATTGTAAGTCAGCCACATCTAAATAAGAACTGAAGACATTACTTGACTTACTGTTAAAAATATATCATTTCTTGGCATTATTTTAAGTGAGTTCATCTAAGCATTTTTCATATTTCAGTAATACATAATTGAAACAGGTTTAGGGTTTACAAATAGACATGCAAGTATCCTACGATCATTTTAAATACTGGAGTTCATTAAATTTTGTTATTTATCTTCTTGAAATACAGTCATTATTGCTAGGGTTTTTTGTTTTTTGGTTTTTGGGGTTTTTTTTAACTTTATTGAGCTGTGAGGTGTTGCTTATTTTAGATCAAAATTTCTTCAGAAGACAAGCTTCAGGTAGGTAACACTGAAAGCTCAGGAGGCTAGCTGTATGACAAGAGTTCAGAACACTGGGTCAAAATTTTCTGGGTGTTAGCATCTTCAGCTCTACCTCACACTAATCTCTGAGGCCTGCCACTGACCCTCCACATCTCCAACCACGAGACTTTGCCTTAAAGGCTGAGAGACTGAGTCAGGCACTGGAATCAAAATAGTGGTGTATTTAAAAACATAACTAACCCAGCAGGAGCTATGAACAGCCCACACTGAGCCCTGAGGAGGGAGATCAAAGACTGTACTGCATCCACATCAAGAATCCCACGGGGAGTGTAACCTTCATTTTAAAATAACTCACCTGGGAGCTGTAAAATGTCATTACATTTCCTACTTTCTGGAATACAAGGAACAAAAACACTAAACTTCAAACAAGAAACATGAAAACTGTGAAAGGAAGATGGTTCTTACAATAGATACAAAATTACAAAAGCTAATTATTAGTGCGGGTTAAGTTATGGCATCCATTAAGGGATTGAGGACCTTGGTATAGAAACTTTAGGGGGAAATAAGTCTATGTCCAGATCATTAGTCTTTAAAATTTTTGTTATCTCCAATCTAGTGACCTGCCTGAGGAAGGAGGTAAGAAAGGATTCCTTTTTCAGACCTAAACTGAAGTCCTCTCATGTTCAAGGGCAACTGGTTTCTAAGGCTTCTGATGATTTTGGATTTTAAAGACACAGACTTTTTTTCTGTTCTTTTTTATGCATTTTTTTCTTTATTGGATATTTTATTTACATTTCAGATGTCATCCCCTTTCCCTATTTCACACACACACACACACACACACACACACACACACACACACACAGAAACCCCCTATTTCATCCCCTCTTCTCCTGCTTCTATGAGGATGTGTCCCCACCCACCCATCCACACCCATCCACCTCCACCTCCACCTCCCCACCTTCAAATTCTCCCATAATGGGTATCCAGTCTTCACAGGACCAAGGACCTCCTCTCCCACCTATGCCCCACAAGGCCATCCTCCCCTACATATACAGCTGGAGCCCTGGGTTCCTCCCTATGTGCTCCCAGGCTGATAGTTTAGACCTTGGGAGCTCTGGATGGTTGATATTGTTGCTCTCCCCATGGGGCCACAAACCCTTTCAGCTCCTTCAGTCTTCTCTCTAACTCTTCCATTGGGAACCCCATGATCAGTTCAATGGTTAGTGGTGAGCATCCGCCTCTGTATATGTCAGGCTCTGGCAGACCTCTAAGGAGACAGCTATATTAGGCTCCTGTCAGCCTGTACTTCCTGGCATCCACATCAGCATCTGCCCTTGGTGACTTCACATAGGATGGATACCCAGGTGGAGTAAAAGCAATATACAGCAAGCCAGTAGACACAGACTTTTAAAGGACACTTTCGTTGATTTTGTCAGACCCAAAAGTTTATGCTCTAAGATTCGCAGAAAGTAGTTACTACAATCAGGAGTGAACTACTCCAGGCTACAGGTCGTTCACGGGATGTCATAGGAAGTCTTAGGGCTTTAGCAAGGAGACCGATACTCACTTTCCACTCTGACCTGTGCTACATTTTGAGCTCTTACAGCGATGATGACTGTTCACCAAGGCCAAGTGTCTGCTTTCCAGGATAAGAAAATAAAGCTTCCCCCCAACAAAACATGGATGGGACTAACATGGCTCATCCTGAAACTGACACTCTAGCACGTTCTATCTGGCAATATCTACATGTGGTATCTACATTGCAAATGAAGAAGATTTTATTATAACCCTGGATTGCCACCACAACTGATGTGGAATGATATATATTTTTTTAATTCATGAGATGGTTTTAAAAAATATTCCCAAGGAAATACATATCCATGCCTCGTAATGTTCCTCACTGAGACTAGAACATAACTCTGAAATTTTTATTTTGAAAGCTTATTGAAGAATATAGCAACTAATGTAACGTGAAACCCATCTCTACTCTTTCTACCCCTCCTTCCTCAGGGACATGTTAGGGAGCAGAGAAGAAAATACTCATTTCATGCAGAAGGACACGAAAACAACAGCAGCCTATAGATATTTGTGTCTAGTGGCTCTCTATTTGCTCAGTGATCATAAAGTCTGTTGCTTCGTCTGATGGGTCATTTCCATTCTATTTTGTATGTCCCTTTACTTCCTGTAGGTCTCATAGGGGATAAGTATGAGTAAAATTTCAATCAATCCTTACAACTTAGTCTGTGTTTCAGATGTAACGATTCCTGCATTTCCTTTACCACACGCACTTCCTAAACACCCCCACATCATGAATTATCACTGTAAATGCCTTGAATTTTTTCCTTAAATCTCCAAAAGAAAGAATCCCATGACTGTCATGATAATATACTGTATGTATGCATCATAGAAGAACAGAAAAAATAAAAATGCAAACACTTAAACTTATCACTTTTCAAAAGAGCTACTAGTTTTTTTTTTTTTTAACTAAGTTTTGGTTTGCTTTACATTTATTTACTTATTTGTGTGTGAGTCGGGAGAGAGGATATACATATATATTCAGAGGTCAGAGGGAAACCTGACAGTTTCCCTTCTACTGTAGGAGTTCTAGGGATCAAACTTAACTCATCAGTCTCTGTGGCAAGTGACCACACCTGTTTAGGCATCTTGCTATGTCAGTTACTGTTTTGTTTATTTGTTTTCAGAACACACATATGGAAGCAGAAGAGTCACCCAACTGTCTAGAACCATGGAAATATGGGCTTATAACAAATTTTATCAGTGATAAGTACTTCTACTGAACCTATATCCACAGTTCTTTTATATGTCCAAGCAGTAAGAACCATTCTGTAGTAAGGAAACTTCAAGGTCAAGACCTTAATTGCTTCGATGATCCATTATTTAACACCACAGAATGTCTCCTTCCACTTCTGACTTCCTAAACAGGCTTA
The DNA here is from genome assembly GCF_011762505.2 of Arvicanthis niloticus. Classification (NCBI taxonomy): domain Eukaryota; kingdom Metazoa; phylum Chordata; class Mammalia; order Rodentia; family Muridae; genus Arvicanthis; species Arvicanthis niloticus. The sequence goes on along the minus strand of NC_047676.1, from coordinate 12,437,845 downwards.
TGGCATTCTCAATTCCCTGTCACAAAAGCCAATTTAATTAGTGTCTATACTTTCTTTTTGCTTTTACTCTCCAGCATCAGAGGTGGATAAAAGATGCCTAAATGTAACCATCTAGTGAACTGATGTGAAAGGAAATTGGTCATTAAAAGCCAATTGCTAAGAGCAGAAGGTCTCCACTAAAACGGCTTCCCTTTCTGGGTCACCTCAATCAAAAGTTAATTCCTCTGCAGTGCAATCATCTACTCTCATTTGTAAGTTGACATAAATCTGAACTGATGGACCAACTTCCTGTGTTCACAAAAAGGTCAAAAGGACAGTTACAATGGCAGCCAACTTTGTCTAATCTCTTCATCTCTAACAGAAAATCAGCACTAAATGTTAAGTGGGAAAATACAGTCTGGCAGAGGAAAGGTTCTTGAGACATGTCGCCTCTGCCCTTCCTCAGAGGCCCCCATAGGACTGTATACAAACAGTTAGAACCAGGTACCACAGTGCCCTGCTAATGGGCTGCTCATCCATCCTAGTTCTTAGCCCAGCTTAGAGTTGCGTGACAGAAAGGCACACAAGTAAGTTCACAGCGCCTTACGTTTTTGACCAACTTTTCATTATATTATAAAGATGGTGGGGTTGGTTGGTGTCAGCAAAATGATTAGGCAGGAAGTTCCAGCCGTCTTCACTCATGGAAAAGTTAAACAAACAGCTAGCAACTGCCTGAAACAACTTTCTGTGAGCTCTGGAAATCAGTCAGTGATCTAGAGCCAAAATGCAAATTCCCCATCTAGAAAAAAACTTGAGTCAAATGACAGGGAAATGTGTGACATTATAATTGCCCTTACCCTGGCTCTTCCTTGTCATAGACTAAGTGAGCTAAAGGTTTGCTCTCCAGCTAGCCTCTAGTAAAGCAATATAGATCAAATTTGCAATACTTTAACCTGTTTCTGAACTACCTAAAGGAGTATTCTGTGTTCTCTAATTTACAGCTTAAACATCCCAAAGTGATTTGGCTTCCTAGTGACAGAAGGCCGTGTGCTCCAAGCACAGCTTTTGAAAAATGCAGAAACATTATAAACTCATAAATGCCTGTAGTACAAAATTATTGATTGAGAAAATAAATATAGCAGCAATGCACGCACGCACACACACACACACACACACACACACACCATTTAACCATGAGTGAGACTCTCAGGGACACTTAAAAGCAATCACTTACCTAGAGAAATTGGAAAAATCATGTGAACAAACTCAGGAAAGATGTTTGCCTAAAATGATTTTTTTTTAAAGCTCCCAAATCTTCAGGTTGGATACATAAGGAGATTTTTTTCCTCTGTCAGAGTCAGTGTGCAATGATTATAAAACTGATTGCTTTTTTTCAAATGCGCAATTTTAACAGCCAATCACAAAACATACAAAGAATGGCAAAACATGGTTTTCCAAGGAGCAGTAAACCAGCTGACACAATCCCTGAAGAAATACATGCATTAGGCTTACTTGACAAAGACTTGAAGACAACTGAGAAGAATTCATAGAAATCAGAAACAAAAGATCTAAAAGAAGTTGGGAAAGACAGATGGAAATGAGAACATCCAGTAAAGAAAGAGACAGTAGTCATAAAAGATGCTCATATGTGTATGTGTATCTGTGTGTGTATATATATTATATAAAATTATGGCATATGGGATATCAATATTTTCCACAGGAGCTATAAACTGTCTTTAAAAAAATCAAGTACCAGGGTGAGAGGACCAGTATCAGGGTAATCCAAGTGACTTCCAAAATAATATAGGCAATTTCTGTTTCTCTCTATTGCGTCTATATCCTTACTGCTGAAGCCACCACACAGGATCTGAGCTGCATCTAACCTGAAAGTCTTCCTGTGGTCTAGCTTTCACAGTACCAGAAACTACTACTAAACAAGCTGCCAAAAGAGGTAATACTCAACAGTCCTACCTAGCTCCAATGCCTGTGAACCACAGCACTAACCACCATGGCAAGGTATCCCTAAAGGAGCAATAGTGGCAAACATGTATTGATTGTAACCACCTACTGTCTAATTAGACTTAAGGCCCAATCAACAGAAGGGAAGACATGTCTGGTTCTAGAAATCTAGCCAACTACCCATGAGTAGTAAGGTAGAAGAGATTACCACCACATTACTAGATCATATTAATTCTACATAACCACACTCTAAAACTTATCCTTATCCCCAGTTAAGTGTGCTGCAAAGAGGTTATAGTGATGGAATGGTGTGTAGGAGAGATGACAACATACAGATGAATACAGATGGGGGAATGGATTATGATTAAGAGTTTTGTATCTTGTTGAGAAGGATGAAGCATGATATTAAGTAGCAAGCTATAATAATAGAAGATGCTTACTGCTGGGTGACATGCTTAAAGCGGGGGACTTCCAGATAACAGAAATATGATCGATCATAAGTCCATGTAGACACAGGTACGATTGATCATTGGAAGTGGAGAAGAGCATTGGAGGTGCAGAGTTCAAAGGACTAGGAGAAACATTGTTGGAGGATCATCTACAAAAGCTATAGACTAATCAAATGCCCAGGGAGATGGGAGAGAAAATAGATAAAGGTGTCTGTGTTTGTTATTACAGATTAAGAAATATAACCAGTACTTTGGTAGATGATAAGTTTACTGAGTAGCAAAGTCATGTGCCATCATCTCCCAACCCCCAATCCCTTGCAAGGGATCTGCAGAATCACTGAAAGCAAGTGGGGAAGCACTAAAGGACTTACCTGCGTTTTTATAACTATCACTTATATTTGTTTTATTTTTTATTCACTTTTTTTAATTTTTTATTGGATATTTTATTTACATTTCAGATGTTATCCCCTTACCCTTTTCGCCGAGGAACACCCCTCCTCCTGCTTCTATGAGAATGTGCCCCACCTACCCTCTGCTACCACCTCCCCACCCTCGAATTCCCCCACACTCGGCATCTAGCCTTCATGGGACCAAGGATCTCCTCTTACACCTATGCCCAACAAGGCCATCCTCCCCTACATATACAGCTGGAGCCATGGGTCCATCCCTATGTGCTCCCAGGCTGGTGGTTTAGACCCTGGGGAGCTCTGGCTGGTTGGTATTATTGCTCTGCCCATGGGGCCACAAACCCCTTCAGCTCCTACAGTCTTCTCTCTGACTCTTCCATTGGGAATTCCATGATCAGTTCAATGGTTAGCTGTGAACATCTGCCTCTAAATATGTCAGGCTCTGGCAGACCTCTAAGGAGACAGCTATATCAGGCTCCTGTCAGCATGCACTTCCTGACATCCACATCAGTGTCAACCTTTGGTGACTGCACATGGGATGGATACCCAGGTGAAATGATCTCCAGACAGCCCCTCCTTCAGTTTCTGTCCCATACTTTGTCTCCATATTTGCTCCCATGAGTATTTTGTTACTCCTTCTAAGAAGGACCGAAGCCCCCACACTTGGTCTTCCTTCTTCATGAGCTTCATGTGATCTGTGAGTTGAATCTTGGTTATTCCAAACTTAGGGGTTAATATCCGCTTATCAGTGAGTGAATACCATGTGTGTTCTTTTGTGATTGGGTTACCTCACTCAGGATGATATTTTCTAGTTCCATCCATTTACCTAAGAACTTCTCAAATTCATTGTTTTTAATAGCTGAGAAGTACTCCATTGTGTAAATGTACCACATTTTTTGTATCCATTCCTCTATTGAAGGACATCTGGGTTCTTTCCAGCTTCTGGATATTATAAATAAGGCTGCTATGAACATAGTGGAGCATATGTCCTTGTTATATGTTGGAGCATCTTCTGGGTATAACTCCAGGAGTGGTATAGCTGGGTCCTCAGGTAATGCTATGTCCAATTTTCTGAGGAACCGCCAGACTGATTTCAAGAGTGATTGTTCCAGCTTGCAATTTCACCAACAATGGAGGAGTGTTCCTCTTTCTCCACATCCTTGCCAGCATCTGCTATCACCTTGGTTTTTGGTCTTAGCCATTCTGACTTGTATGAGGTAGAATTTCAGGGTTGTTTTGATTTGCATTTCCCTGATGACTAAGGATGTTGAACATTTCTTTAGTTGCTTCTTAACCATTCGAGTTTCCTCAGTTGAGAATTCTTTGTTTAGCTCTGTACCCCATTTTTAATATGGTTATTTGGTTGTTTGGAATCTAACTTTTTGAGTTCTTTGTATATATTGGATATTAACCCTCTATCGGATGTAGGATTGGTTAAGATCTTTTCCCAGTCTGTTGGCTGCTGTTTTGTCCTATTGACAGTGTCTTTTGCCTTACAGAAGCTTTGCAATTTTATGAGGTCCCATTTGTCAATTCTTGATCTTAGAGCATAAGCCAAACCCACCACCTATGATCACTTGATCTTTCACAAAGGAGCTAAAATTGTCCTGTGGATAAAGGTCAGCATTTTCAACAAATGGTGCTGGTTCAACTGAAGGTCAGCATGTAGAAGAATGCAAATCAATCCATTCTTATCTCCTTGTACAAAGCTCAAGTCCCAGTTGATAAAGGACCTTCACATAAAACCAGATACACTGAAACTAATAGAAGAGAAGGTGGGGAAGACCCTCGAATACCTAGGCACAGGTGGAAAGTTCCTGGACTTACCTGTTTCTATTCAAGTTGTGAACAGCTATATCCTAAGGAAGACACAAGTGGCCAGTGAATGGCATCCACTGAGGACTGCTGGAAAAACAGGTTGTCAGACAACAGGCAAGAAGGGAATTTTCAGAGATGTCATGGACATATAGGAGTTCATTGATGACAGAGCAGAGTGTAATGGTCAAAATGAAGGAGGTTGAAAGATGAATGGGAGCTCAAAGGGGCCAGAGGTCAAAGGCTAAAGGATGATCTTGAGGCTCAGGCTTATCTTAATGACTGGTGACCTGTCTTGAGATCATGAGGCGTGTAGATAATCCATTTGTGCTGGTTTGAATGAGAACGCCCCACCCCTATAGGTTCACATATTTAAATACTTGGTCCAGAGTCAGTGGTGCTGTTTGAGTAGGTGTAGGAGGACTGGTCTTCCTAGAGGAAGTATGTCTCTGGCTATGGACTTTGAAAGTTTAAAGGCTGGAACCATTTCCAGTTTGCTTTATCTGCTCTGTGGTTGTGGTTCAAGAGGAGAAGGCTCATATTGCTGCAGTGGGCACCCTGACTGCTGCTTTTTATTTCTGCCCAAATAAACCCTTCCTTCCATGAGCTATGTTGGTCATGGTATTGCTGTATCACAGCAATAAAGATGTAACTAACACACCATTTAATACTGCAGATCTGTGGTCATGGCTGTAATGACAATCAGCCTCTATGATGTGTAGGGCCACCTGTGAGATGACCACAAAGCTTCATAGAGAAATTATCTTTCAGGTACTGAAAAAAAAAGAGGTTGCTAGGATGCCTTGCCTCTGTAGAAAAACAACGTCATTAACTATTCCACTTCTGTTGGTATCTCTGAAGTAATCCTTAATGATTTTGTCACTGTGGTGCTTTGAGTTAAAATGACCTCCATAGACTCATAAAGAATGGCACTAATAGGAGGTGTGGCCTTGTTGGAGGAAGTGTATCTCTGAGGGGAGGCCTCTGGGTTCAGAATCTCAAGCCAGGCCCAGTATCTCTCTCTTCCTGCTGCCTGATGATCAAAATGTAGACTCATGGCTTTTTCCAGCACCATGTCTGTTTGTCTGCCCACCTTCATACTTCTTTCTATGACAATAATGAAATGTCTTAGGGTTTTACTGCTATGAACAGACACCATGACCTTAGAAGGACAGCATTTAATTGGGGCTGGCTTATAGGTTCAGAGGTTCAGTCCATTATCATCGAGGCAAGAACATGGCAGCATCCAGACAGACATGGTGCAGGAGGAGCTGAGAGTTCTACATCTTTATCTGAAGGTCGCTAGCAGAACACCAACTTCCAGGCAGCTAGGATGAGGGTCTTATAACCCACACTCACAGTGACACACCTACTCCAACAGGGCCACACCTTCTAATAGAGCCACTCCCTGGGCCAAACATGTACAAACTATCACATGAAGTAAACCTCTGAACTGTATGACAGCCCCAATTCAATGTTTTTCTTTATAAGAGTTGCCCCAGCCATGGCAACTTTTCACAGCAATAGAAAGTTTAACAGAAAGATATGTCACCTCTGCTTTGGTACAGAGCCAAATGGTAAATGTTACTGATAAATCAGAAGCAATCTGAGCATGTAGAGAAATGGAGGCTAACTCTCTAGATTCCAGTCTGTCCTAATTGAGCCTTGGGCGGCCAACTTGGGGGAGGTTTATCCCAAGTCCTTTGGGAAAATCCCTGAGATCTTCTCCCTGAGGAAGCACAAGCTTTTGTTGTCTAGCTTTCTTAGATCTTAATCTCCTTCAGACAGAGGCTCGCCTTGTTCTCTGCTGTGGAGGTGGCCCAGTGAAATCATTCTTTGCTCAAGACCAACAAGAATCAGTGAGAGAAAGTGTGAAAAAGCAGATGCCAAATCAGCCAGGAAGTCATCCCTGGGTGGAGAATTCCTTCCTTTGTCTGGGAGATTTTTTTTTTCTTTATGGCATTGAAGAGAAATAACAAATGCTCAGGAGCAGATCTTGAAATTTTTAGTTCCCTGGGAACTGGGATTATTTACATGCAGCCCTGGTGCATTGCTAATTACAGAGTCCTGGGGCATGTGGCCAAGGGGCTGGGCTGGACAAGCCGGGCAAGCTGGGTGAGCTGTCTTATGTATGCTTGCAGAAGAATTAAATATCTTTTAAAGATATACCAAATATAATTCCTTTATCAGTCAATCCATCAATTACAATCTGCCCACCTCTCTCCTTAGGCTGTCCTGAGAACTCTGCTGGGGGTCTTGGACCAGAGCCCTGAGATCCAGGCTAAAATGGCACAGGGACGGAGGAAATACATTATTATGTCTGAAAGGACATAGCCCTGAACTCAGCATATTCTTGAACCTCTTGGCCCTTGAGTTCTCAGTTCTTAAAACATCCATATTAATTCAGTGAGCTTTTCTTTATAAGGATCTTGACTGTCCCTCTTTCCCAATTTCTCCCACTATTACAATTTCAAAATAACATTCTCTTTTAATGAAGTACCAATTCTTACACTCTTCCCCCTCCTTAAACATCCTTTGGCATTTCTTCATATCTGTGCATCTCGGCTGAGCGGCATGCTTTGTGTCACAGAACAACTACTGTGAAAACAACTAATGGAAACTCCGCCATTCTTGTTCCAAATGAACTAATATCTCATGATCCATACTTGGCTTGCAGCCTCCCCTAGGGAATCTCTCTCTCCTTCCAGAAAGGCCAGCCTCTGCATCTACACTACCTATAATCTTGCAATTATATGTCCTTGTCATTTATTTCTTCTTTGATCTTTATTTATTATGCATGTATCTGGCTAGTGTATACCTATGTGTGTTTGTATGCTTATGTATGTGGAAGTCAGAGTTGGACAATGTCAGATGGCCATTTTATTGTTCTCCATATGATATTTTGAGACAGATTCACTCACTGAAGCTGACACTCACAGATCAGCTAGATTGCCTGAGCGGTGGGCTCTCTAGAACCGTCTGTCTCCACCTACTGTGCTGAGATTACAGGTATTTGTTACCACCCACTCCTAATGTGGCACTAGGGATCCAAATTCAAGTCCACAGGCTCCCACAGGCATTTGCCCAAGCCTAGAGTCGTCTCTCCACCTCACTTTACACATATTCATAAGGGTAATAGGAAAACCCAAGAATCATACCTAGAGGTGTCTGGATCTGAATTCCCAAGAGATATACTTGAAGCCATGAGCTTTAGGAAAGAGAGAGCAGTTACATAGAAACCTGAAGAAGAATGAATCAAAATTTGCAAGCATCACAGAATAGTAAACTATGTAAATATGGTTTTGGTTTTGGTTTGGGTCTCTTGTTTGGATAAATCAGGATACTTAGTGTTCTGGAGGAGGGCCAAGTAGGGAAGGCATTTCTCTGTAATATCATCACTTGAGAGACATCAGGCAGGAAGATCACAGTGAGTTCTAAGCCAGCCTAAGCTACACAGAAAAAAAAATATATAGGGTTGGAGAAAATAGTTTTGTTTGTTTATTTTGAAGATACCATTAAAAAATAACAGGTTTTATTGTGACAATGTCATGTAAAACCTGGTCACATTGTTTTTGTTCCCATCTCTTCCTCTCCCATTCCCAGAATCCCTTGGTCCCTTCCATTTCTACTTCACCTGTGTTTGAATACTCCATTGTCTTCCACAAAGTCCCTTTCCCTCTTTTATGGTTCCCTTTCTAGTTTCATTACCCATTCACTCACACACACACACAGAGAGAGAGAGAGAGAGACAGAGACAGAGACAGACAGAGACAGAGGCAGAGAGACAGAGAGAAACAGAGAGACAGAGACAGAGAGAGAGTATAATTAATGCATATATAAAGTAAAAGCTCTAATTGACATTTGAAATAGAACACACATATTACTTTTCCTAAAACAGTAAAATACAAATGTAAAAACTTTTAATAGTTATGAAAGATACAAACATTCATAGATAGGTGTGTGCCCACATGTGTGTCAAGAAATCTATAGATTGAATCAGCTTACCAGAGTAAATCAGATTCACGAGAACATGATAAAGCTATATCACTCAGTTAGGTGGAAGACCAAAATGCTAACCTAGGCACACAGAAGTGGTTGATATACAACACCGCTTTCTAGTTAACATTGCAGATACCAGTACTCAGAGTCTAGAGGAGATAGGACATCATCCTGGCTTGCTGATGCGACTTTGGCTGTTTGTCAGCTTGGTTATTTCCTGTGGCAGCTTAGCTATCTCCCTAAGATAGCTAAGGTGGAGGTCATCCTGGGACAGGAGTCTCATTGGTTTGACTCTCTGAGAGGAAAGAGCTGCTCTCCTATATATCCTTACTGGAAAAACCTAGTGGAAAGATGCGAGCCTCCTTCATGTTCCCTGTCTGGCCTCCTGCTCTGACGGAGTAGAAATAAGTTTATAGATCATTGTATAATGATCATTAACCAAGAAATCGTTTTCAGAAGAGAACTGGTTCTTCCTTCAAGAGGAAGGAGTTCTGGGCACTTCAATAATTGTACACTTCTAAATTGAAGTGTGTCAATCAATGATGGGCAGTTCAATCCACTTGCAAAGAAACCCACCATTCTTGTGCCCATAAAATTCCCTTTACACATGCCCTGTGACTTTAGCTTGAAGATTCCTCTTATTGCTTATCCTAGAGGCATGCCAGAAGGCTTTCAAAAGTAAATAGAGCATTTTTGTTCCATATGGGTCTTTTTATTGAAAGTAAATATTTACATAGAGCACAGCAAGCAACAACAGCACAGCAGCGCCGGCACTCCTTTTATGGGTGACAACAGGCTTGGCAGTGTCTTCTGGCTGTTGTGGCATTAATTACATATCTTCTTTCAGCTCTGGTGTTGACTGGTATGTGGGAAGTGTTTAGAACCTTGTATAATCATCACTAATTTTTTACTAAAATATGCTCTTAATGTCATCAAAATTGAATCTGCCCTTTCTCCCTCGCTGGTACCAGACTCATGCAAGTTTCACTGGAAGATGTTGCGGAGATGACAGATTTTGAAAGCCACCAGAACCAGTAGCCCACTCTTTCCCCTACAACATTCATCTTATAATTTTAAGAGAGAAATACCTTATTGATCTGATCTAAAGTAGGTCTCTCTGTTTCAATATTTGTTGAGAAATAACTTCCTTGAACTCCGTATGTGTGTGCTTGCATGTATAGATATGTATGTGTGTATACTTGTATGGTGTATGTGTGTAACATATGCATGTATAAGTGATATATATGTATATGCTTTATCATATAAATCTTTTAAGAAAATTTCATTCTCAATCAGAAATTTCTTAATTCTCTGGAAATTAAGACTTATACATTAAATTTTCTACTAATCTAAAACTTAAATAGTAGTTATAACAAATACACAATGGCATTTTTGTATATGGTATTATATAATGATTTTTTTCTACAAAACAAAAGCCCTTAGAAAAGATGGCTCCTTATTACAGAGTACTGGATACTGACAAAATTATGTAGTTTTTCATGTGATATATATTTTGCCAATATATACAAATAACCTGAAGGATTGGCTTACTAGAAGATACTGATTTTAACATTCTAGATAACAAAGGTTTTGATGCTTTATTTTAATATAATGAATTCCATGAGAATTTCCATAGACATGGAAAGTTTTAGAAGTGTTGCTCCAAATCGACAAATGTATATTTGGTTGTCATGGTCATTTTCTGTTGCTATGACAGAGTACCACAGACTGAATAATACAGAAAGAAATGACTGGAAAGGTTAGACATGTATCTTATAGGTGAAGCACTTACGCAGCAGGTGCAGAGCCCTGATTTCAACCTCTAGCACTGAAAATACAAGACTTACTTGGCTGGCAGTTCTAGAGTCTGGGAAGACTCCCATAAGCATGATGCTGACGGTGATGAGAGCCTTCTGACATGGAATGACGAGAAGACAAACAAGTGTACATGAGACACAGAGAGCAAGAGGAGACAAACCATTCTCATCCACTCACTCAGTAATGACAACCTGTTTGTGAGTGCAGAGCCTTCATGTCCTGACCACATCACATTGGGCCCCATCAATTAACGCTGACACTGGTCATCAGAGTTTCTGACTAAGTTACAGTCCTGTTTCTGTGCAAAGGTGCCATGCCCAAGGCAACTTACCAAAAGAACTTCATTTTGTCCTATGATTCCAAAGAGTTGGAGTCCATAATGGTAGGAACAGCGTGACATTAGGCAGCGAGCATGGCAGCAAAAGCGGGGAGCTGAGAACTCACATCTCAAGCACAAAGCAGAGAAACCAAAGTGAAAGTAGAAAAAATTTTTAGTCTCAAAGCCTGCCCCCAAGTAACACACTTCTTCCAGCAAACCTGTGCCATCCAAACCTTCCCAAACAGCGCCAACCAACTGGAGACCAGGTATTCAAAAGCTTAAACCAAGGGGGAAATTTTTCATTCCGGTCACCATAGTTTCCAACATGTGAACTGAGGTTCGGAGCAGGCATACAAACCATAGCACTTCTCACAGAAGAGATGCTAAAAAACATTTGCAGAGAACATAGCATACTCTATCTACTCCACAGACTTTGTTGTCCAACCACGCGCATGGCGTACATTTGAGTTTGTAGATCAGGAAAGCGTATTTTGCAAACACCACCTAAATACTTGAATGCCTGCTGAGTTAGTGTGAGACAAGGTAAACATGTATTCCACAAAACACCGATTAAATCAGTTTTTTTCATTCCCATTCTTGTTTCCTACATTCACATGTGTTTGTTGTATCAGTTTTCCATCCTTTATCTCGGGATGTGACGATTGCTCTCGGAGGTGTGCTTTTCCCTTTTCTTGAAGAGACCGCATTGTGGGGAATCACAGCAGTAGCTCATTCTTAATTCTCATTGTCCTATTCAGGGGTTACCATCTAAAGCCAAGGGAAAGACTCAGAGAGCTAGAATCCATAGCGTGAGGATACTTGGGTACATATTCTACGGTTTGCAATCATATAGGATTACCAATAAAGAATGCCTTTGTCAAAATAAAGGCAGATACCAATCAGTCAAGTGTTCTAGTTATCCATTTCACATTAGCTTGGGGATTTTGACCTTGGAAACTATAAAATCTCCTTGCTGTGTATATTGGGGGACTTAAATCCTAGTCCCAGCTGAACAATCAACTTTTGAAAAAAAAAAAAAGTTTGAACACCTGCTTCACTTCCTGGCAAGCATTAGTGCTCCCCAGTGGGTTTGACTCTCCAGCATCCTCCCTCTGAGCACATGGCCCCCCTTCAGGTGCTTTTGAAAGAGCTGTATCTTCCAAAGTTTGGTGCTCCCCCAGCACAACCTCCAGTTGCATTTCCTGCCAATGTGCCTATTTGTTCCCTTTCAGAATCCAAGTAGTGACACAATCCTAATTATTCTCAGATGCTCTTTGATGATGTCATTTTTATGGAGTACATGGCAAGAAATGAAAGTGGACCATATGAATCATATACCCACGCTTGAAATAAGACACACTGCAAATAAACTTCCAAACCTCTTTAATGACAATTCTATGATGTATTTACTGCTGCTTTGATAGTGCAAACTTCTCAGTATGCTCTTCTCCCAAAGGAGGCATTTTCAAATATGGCAGGGCTGCATCTTCAGGAGCCAAAGTTTCCAGAAATAAACTGTTCAACCATGCTTCATTTACTGATGCTTCAAGTATCGAAGCCACTCCTTGTGAAGATGCTGGCGTCCTCTGGAAGTCCTGTCCACGATGAATTTTCTTTCAAAGGAGTGACTTGCCTAGATTTATGATTTCAGGAACAAAACTGTGTGGTATGATGTTCTTAATCCAAAGCAATAACCTGGAGTATTACATCATTAATTGATTAAGTTATATCAGACCTGTAATAATTGCTATAAAATATTAAGGCTTGAAATTATTGTCGTATTTAACATTTTATTTCCAGTCATTATTTTCTGATATGTGGGGATAAAGTTATGCTCTTAGAATAATTACTATTTACAAATACTATATAATGTATTTTATCTACCTAGAAAACTTATCTAGAAAGAGTAAAAGTTTGTAGAAATATTCAAAATCTATTAACATTAAGTGACCAAATATAAGATAAATACAACAAATTTATAGTGTTTTGTATTAGCAATAGCAAGTTATTAATAGAATAATGTTATTAAATAACACTATGGAATAAGCCCATTTGTCTTAGCAATAATTAATATAAACGGTATAGAAGTTAACCTTATGAAAATGATCAGGCTTGCTATAAAGAAAACTTTTAATGTTAATGAAGGTTGTAATCGAGAGCAAAAGAGAGAGGGGGAGGGAGAGAACTTGATTTTTAAGTTAATTTTCTAATATAGATAATCTTAATAACATAAACCTGTAATGTTATCTAAAACATGGCCAAATAAATTTAATGTAATTTCAATCAATGCCACAAAGGGTTTGTGCCATTGGCTGCCTGATCTTAAACTTCTCAGAAAGATGGAGTGCTCAGATCAGGGATGGTGATACTTGATTGTGATGAGTTAACCTGCGAATGTGATGACAAGATGCTTTGGTTTTAACTGCTTCATGTAGTCGTTCTGTGCTAATGATTAAAGAAAAAGCTTAAGCACATTTATGTTAATGAGTCAGCTGGGAAATACGAAGAATGAACAGGAGTTTAATCTTACTATTACCTTTGTCTCGTCTCAATGTGCAAGGCTAGTACTGGCTTCACTCTGTAGTTCAGGATGCCCTTGGGTTTCTGACCCTCTTACCTGTGCTCCCTGACTTCTAGGATTACAGAGTGAGTGCCATGCAGTTTTATGAAGTACAAAGCCTGGAACACAGAACGTTGTGCATGCTTAGGTATAGTGACATGCATGAGGTATTCCCTGTGTACATTTGAACACTTAATCATCCGTTGATTGCTTTGTTTGGAAGCTTTAGGGGGTGTGGTTTGGTTGGAGGGTGTATGTCATTGGAGACTGGCTTTGAGAGTTGAAAGTTTTGTGCCATTCCCAGTGTGTGCCCTATGTCCATGCTTTTGTTTTGAGATATGAACCCAAAGCTTTTGTTCCAGTCACTGTGCCTGCAGCTTGCTGTCTCCATTCGCTGTGGATTCTAACCCTTTGAACCATAAATCCAAATAAACATATTCTTCTATAAATTGTCTGTCCATGGTGTTTTGTCACAGCAATAGAAAAGTAACTAAGATAATATGCAAACACTCTACCCACTGAGCTACACTGCCCGCCCTGGTCTTCTGGGATTCATGCTGAAGGTCACATCTGTGGATTGCCGAACCAACCAACACAAACATTCCATAACATTTAAAATGTTGCTTTCTTAGCTAGGCATGGTGATGCACTATTACAACCATCCATCCTATTAGGTGATGCACTATTACATCCTAATCATCCTATCCAGTGATTAGGAGTGTAAGGTAGGAAGGACTGTGAGTTCAAGGGCATTGTAAACTATACAACATATAGTTAGATATTGTATAAAAAAATCTAACAGGAAAAAAGAAAGGATGTTTTCTTAACCATACTCCAATTTCTTCAGAAACCTTCAGCTGATAATCAACCCAAATTTAAGTGGTTACATCCACAATTTTACATATTGCAACCATGAAGTCAGATGAGAGATTAATAAACACTATACTCTTGTAAATTCTCAACCTGTACCTTAATCAGTATTACCTGAGTTTGTTTAGAGAAACAGAAGCAATACAATACGTATGGCTATAAAGGCACATTTATAGGACTGGCTTACAAGAGAAGAGGTCATCTGAAGACAGGAGAGTTAAGAAACCAGTGGCTTCACAGTCCCCCAAAGCTAAATGCCACTGAGCAAGATGCAGCACTTACTGAATAGGCTGTAATTTTCCAGTGTATGTTTCTGTCAATATTATCAAAAATACATGTCTAGGGGCTCAGTAGATGGCTAAGTGGTTAAGAGCACTGACTTCTTTTTCAGAGGTCATGAGTTCAATTTCCAGCAACTGCATGGTGGCTCACAACCATCTGTAATGGGATCCGATGGCCTCTTCTGATGTGTCTGAAGACAGCTACAGTGTCTCATATATAATAAATGAATAACTAAATCTAAAAAAAATAAAAAATAAAAAAATATGTATCTATATCTGTGTGGACTTCCCTAGAGATCCTTTACCATGTTCCATTGGTCTACAAGTATGTTTTTGTGACAGCACCATGCTGTCCTTGTCACTACAGCTCTGTAGATAATCTGAAGTCAGAAGATGAAATAGTTCTTACTGTGTTCTTTGTTCTTGGGATTGCTCTATCAGTGTTATTTTGTGTTTCCATAAGAACATCAGGATCTTTTTCTAGTTATGTGACACTTCAGATGTCTAGATTATATAAAGAACCACAAAAAGTAAACTTCACAAAACAAAACTGCCAGTCAATAAACAGGTCAACAAACTTTAAAGACAGTTCTCAAGAGAAGAAATGCAAATGCCCAAAAAGTATTTAAGTGATCAAATGCTTTAATCATCAGTGAAACTCAATTGAAATTGCTCTGAAATCCTATCTCATCCCAATCAGAATAGCTATCATTAAAATAATAATATTATTATTAATAATAATAACAACAACAACCACAGAATGGTGGCAAAGATGTGGAGAAGGAGGACCCCTGATTCACTCTTAGTAGGAGTGGCAGTTGTGACAGTCACTGTGGAAATCAACGTGGAAGCCTCTGAGTAAACTAGAACCAAAGCTCAGTATGACCCAGCTACAGTACTTGTAGGCATACACCCTGGGGATTCCATACCTCTCACAGAGACACCTGAGCATCCATGTGTGTTGTGCTTCTCTTACTATGGCAAGGAGATAGAACTATCTTCATAGCCATAATCTAATCAAGGAATAATGAAAATATGCTGTATGCACACAATGGAATTTTATTCAGGTACAAAGAAAAACTGAAACTGTGACATTTTTCAGAAACATGGAAAGACCAGGAAAATACACTAGGTGAGGTAACCCAGGATCTGCGAGACAAAGGCTACATGCTCTCTCATATGCAAATGCTATGTTCTAATGGTCACACACACATTTATGTGGGAATACGTTTGGATACATGCCCAGAAACTATAAAGGAGCCCTTGACAGGAGATAAAAGGCGTGCTAGGGGATGGGCGTGAGAGGTAGTGGAACACATGTGACACAGAACTGGAAGATACAAAACTGCTGGAGCAGAGGAACCCAGCAGAGACATGGGTGTGGTGAGGGAGTGGGGCAGAGAAATGGGTAGAGGAGAATTAACCTAAATTAAATATGTATAAAAATGCCATAAGGAAATTTGTTGATTGAATGCTGATAGTTTGGAAACATCAACTAAGGTTTTTTGTTTTGTTTTCATTTTTGTTTCTGGTTGTGGTTGTTGTTTTGCTCATAATCGTAAAGGTAAACCTCACTGTGCTTTGACATTGAAGGAGCTTGCTTTGAGATTTTGAATCCTAGAGATGAAGGCAGAAAACTCTGAAAGCCTCTCAATTCTGTGCCACCATAGAAATGAGCAATCTGAGAAGCCCACCTTGGGCTTGGAAGGCGGTGAATGGAGACATTTCACATGCACAAACAGTATAATTAGACCGTGTTTTCTCAACCACCTTGAGAATGCCAGAGGCTTAAATGAGATGGTGGGGGGAGTAAAATGTTTTCACCAGGACAAAGATTCTCGTATCTAAGCTGGAGATAGACCATCAGAGACAGTCGCTACCAAAGAGCCCATGAATTTGGAGATCAAAATAGAGTCAAGGCAACTATAGTTACCTCCAAATGTTCTGGCCTATGCAGGTATAATGTAAGGAAGAAAAGCAGTGCTTATAAAATATGATTGAGGAAGAATTCCCCATATTTGAAAGTCAGTCATGGACCAGCTTTGCACATGCTACATAAAAGAATGATGAAAGTGGTGTTTCTGATGTATCAGAAATGGTCATTTTTGTTCTTTTTAGTTCATTTGTGATGCATCTCGGTGAATAGCAAGAAGCTTCCTAGAGCAGTATAGTCTGAGCTCTTCGCTCTAGGCAAGCTGTCTGCTCTGTCCCCCAGATGCTGTCCTCCAGTGTCATGGTCTTTTCTGATTCCTCAACCTTCATCTAAGCACAGGGTTCCTTTGTCTCAAGTTCCAGTTGTGCATCTTCCACAACTGTCTTCAGAATAAACTTCCAGTGCAAAACTCGTCGAAAGCCCCTTCAGACTCTCTGCTGTCTTTAGGGATAATTTACACAACTTAGCATCAGCAGGTACAGGTCCAACCCCTCCCTCACATCAGCCTGGGTTATCCCTTTTCATTCCTATGTCCTTTCAGTATAAGTACCTGTGACACTGCCTGGAGAAATTCTCAGGACAGTTGAAGAGGCCAAGCAGCAGAGGAAGGCCAGATGCCCCAAAGGGCAAACACACTCCTCAACCAGAGACCTGTGAGCTCTGTGTCACTGTGTGAGATTGAGTCAGCTTCAGGAGCCTCTTTATTGATTTGTAAAGTATTCTGCTGTCAATGCTTCCCAGTGTGTGCTTGGAGAATGGACCTGTGGTTAGTCTGTAGGACATTAGCTCCTACTGCCATATGTACAGTGGCCAAGACATGAATTGCTGGAACCTCTATGAGGAAATTCCTTTCCGATGTATAGTATCAAAATAGCTGTTCTAGATCATCTTAAATAATTCTGGGCATAGAATTGAGGTCGGCATGTAATATCATTTAATTTTCTTACACCTCAAGATTGAATCAGCACAGTAGACAGACACATGTCTACTTTTACTTGCCAGTAATGTTTTATATGAATTTATCCCGGGGTGGATCACATCTGTTTGCTTTGGATGAATCATGCACCAGGATTTGCAAGTGCAACATAAAATCTGGACGGACTGATGTGGCCCAACTTTCTCTTTTCTCTCTCTCTCTCTCTCTCTCTCTCTCTCTCTCTCTCTCTCTCTCTCTCTCTCTCTCATAAACTGTCTGCTCTACTCCAACCTTACTCACACTGCTGTTTGGTCTAAAAACAGTGCCCACAGCACTTGACTGTTTCTCTGCTGTAAAATCTCAGCAGGATACAAAAGATGTTTAAAGTTCAATCAGTTTTCATCCTCATGTTCCCCAGGACAGACGTGAGGGCAAACAGGAACAAAGACAAAGAAGAAATCACTAGCCTCAGTTTTAGAGAGTCATGTGATGTGCATATAGTCATACATGGTCAGTTCTATGTAACAGAACGTGAGTCAATCTCAATAGACTCAGAACTAAGCTGCTCTAATGTCCCAGGCTCTTCATCACAACCAGGTGGCTAAAGCTGCCTCCTTCTACGCTGTGTTTCTCTTTTGGAGAACCAGCTCTGACGTGCTCAGCTATAAGCAACCCTTAGTCTCCTCTGTGGACAGGCTATAGCTAATGAGATTGTCTGGAGCTGCTCATTCTTGGGTTGGCCACATCCTCATGTGCAGAGCTCATCCATCCTTTCTCTACTAGCTCCTGTCTGGAGTGTAGAAGTAATCTCTAGCACTCCAGAAACCTTTTTGTAAATATGAAAACATAGCTCCTACGATAAGAAGGGCAGAGCAGTTAGAAGGACTTTTGACCCTGATGAACTATAGCAATGTGTCAGACATATTATATAACAAACTACCCTGAAAGCCCATAGCTTAACCAAGTCGTTTACTGAGCTCCATTCGTGCACTCTGGTAATTTAGACTGAGCTGATCTAGATGACTCTTTGTGTTAACTGGACTTAGTTGTGTTCACTGGGTCTTTAAGGTTGATGGGGACTAGCTGTAGTTTGACAACCTGGTTGCAATAGCAGAGAAAATAGGGACTTTCTGCTAAGATCTGTCTCCCAGGATGAGTAGAATAAACCAGCCAAGAAAGGCTCATTGGGACTTACCCATCACCACTGTCACATGTCACTGCCACACGACCAACCTGGAATTATAGGGTGCAGAAATATTCTTCTCCCTTAATAGGAAAATAGACCCCTTGTCTTATTTAAGCCATGATTTTCATTGTACTGTGTTACCAAGAGTTCAGAAAACTCCTCACAGATACAAACACTTTAAGAAGTCAGTTATGTGCTCTGTTTCTGAGGATAGATTTGAGACCACTTGAGAGATGAAATTGTCCTGCCTGACCTTGTGGTAACCTTTACTGCCATTGTAAGAAGCAATGAACAAATATTAGTATACATACTTTCCCTCACCACGATGACTACCTCTCATGATAAAGATAGAACAAGTCAACTTCTATTATCACATGAAGCAGACTTCATGTTATATCTTCTGTCAGAACGAAGGTGGAGCAATAAGAGTACACTAGTATGAAACAAACTTGAGACAAATGTAATAAAGGGAGTCATTGTCATTAAGAAAGTGTGTGGAGTGGGCAAACAGCAAGTAATACTCAAGTAAAACATGACAATGGCACTTTTAGAAGGTAGTTGGCACTTTAAGGAGCCTTTCAGAGGGAAAAAATTATCTTATGACATTGATCATGTACACTCTGAAAGCAACATAGAACCTAGAATCATACAAAAATTAAATCTCAATAAAATTTCTTATATTTTTGGTTGTGAGCCTAGCCTTTAATGGCTGAGCCATCTCTCCAGCCCTCAATAAAATTTCTGATGACAAATAGATAATCATACGTACAAGCTACCAATATGTATGTATGTATGTATGTATGTATGTATGTGTTTGTGTATCATACATTCATTGCATATTTATATTTGTTCAAGTATTCAAGTTGTTAAGAATTATATTGACACATATTACAATTAAATACAAGCAAAATGTTAATAACCTAAAAAATGTCAATATAAACTCTGAATTTCTAGAAGGGTTAAATTTTACTTAATGGCATAATCCTATCATCTCTGAAGTGTGGTGTTCATATAGTGGAAATTTCGCCTATGGGAATGCATTAAAGGTTATAAATTAGGTTGTATATATTCAGCACATTCTTGATTAGATAACCTGATAGTAAAACTGGTTCTCTATTTCAAAATTGTGTCTTCTAAATAAAAATAAAGAACTCAAAAGTATAAAATACACACTTGCAAGCAAAATCTAGCAAATGTATGGAGCTCCTAGATGCCCAACCCATCACCAAAGATGATCACCAAACTTTTAAATCTTTAGCAAATGAGAGCCTGGATTTCTAAAGCTTTCTGGTAATAAAATGTTCCCTGTGTTGCATAATGCTTTTTTAAAATACTTCTAAAAATATTGACATTCATCAAATATCTTTTATTAATGCACTTAAATATTTATTGAACATCTACTATTGAGAAGGCCATTGGGTTACTGATTGTATGGCTCTGTTCTTGTGGAACTCTTAGTCAAGGTAAACAATGAAAAACATATTTGTTTAAATATGTGAATTGTACAATCTTTGAGAACTTACAAAGCACAAAGAAAAAGAAAACCAATGTAACATGAGAAGGGACTATCAAGCAAATTTGGAGACTAAACTATTTTAATATTTTATTCTCTGAAGGAACTGATTACTTTGCTTTTCTCAGCAGATAATCAATTCATCATTACACATGTAACCGCATCACCTGCTATTGACCTTCCACTGTCAACTGTCTCTTATCCATTAATGAAATTCTACTGATAAAGACAGTGCCTAGAGGTGTATATGAACAGAACACCAGTAGAGAAGCAAAAACCTGCTTCTCTTCTTCTCTCTGCTCTGCTTGAGAGTCTCAGCATCAGGATGAAGATCTAGCCTTGTCTGTCATGGACTAATCAGGACTGATCCCTAGTAAAAAGCAAGAGCTTTTCCTGCAACTATGCTTTCTCTACTGGAGCTAAAGAATAAAAGATAGCATGCTTCATTATTTCAAGATACACATGGGTTGTGGGTTTCTACATCTTCATGTTCTTTCATGTGCCACTCAGTGTTGAGTGTTGAAAAGGATTGAATTGAAGTATTTAGCCATTCAATATCAAGAGATAAAAATCTCCCTTATGGATCTGCACCTGGCAGTGCCCTTGCCAAATCATTATTTCTATATCAATTCAAAGTATAAAAACAGAAGTATAGTCTTTTGGTTACTAATTTGAACACCCACGTTATTTTTATTCCAGTAACGATACCATGATCTTAGAGCTAATAAATAGTACTCAGAAAGTAACATTTCTGTGGTGTAAAACTCCCTGTCTTGCACAGAAAAACAAATTTAGCTTTAGAAAATAAAGTGTGCTAGGTATCACACCTACTGTGTGACATTGAGAGTAAAACCAGAAATGTGCTGCATATCAAAGTAATATTGACAAGTGGTATTAAAAGTTTTAGCATCTGTCTTAGTCTGGGTTTCTATTGCTGCACAAAACATCAGCAAGAAGCAAGTTGGGGAGGAAAGGGTTTACTCAGCTTACACTTCCACATTGCTGTTCATCACCAAAGGAAGTCAGGACTGGACTCAAGCAGGTCAGGAAGCAGGAGCTGATGCAGAGGACATGGAGGGATGATACTTACTGGCTTGCTTCCCTTGGCTTGCTCAGCTTGCTTTCTTATAGAACCCGACTACCAGCCCAGGGATGGCACCACCCATAAGTGGCCCTCGAATCCTTGATCACTAATTGAGAAAATGCCTTACAGCTAGATCTCATGGAGGCATTTCCTCAAGGGAGGATCCTTTATCGATGATAACGCCAGCTTGTGTCAAGTTGACACAAAACCAGTCAGTACAACATCATTCAAACAATGGCAGCCATATCTCACATATGTTGAACAAAATGAATGAGTATATACTTAGTGAAACATTTAAAAATCTTTTGCTGTGAAGGAATGTGCCCAGAAAGAATGGCACAACAGAGTCTGATTGGTTAGAACTTCAAAGATTAGAATATTATAAGAATAGAGCCTAATTACAAAGTATCTTATGCAATCTTTAACTACCTTAAGTGAGAATGTATTGTCCATTTTATATACATTTTATAACATCCTTATGAATATTTGGTGAATCCTTTAGAAAGCATGAATAGACATCTAGCTTCCTCAAACCCAAAAGCTAAGAATGTTGCCAGATAGTATCTAATGTGTATAGCAGAGATTCTCTTGCTTTGCTCGACCCACCTACCTATCTGATGTACCTACCAGTGTATTTTAAAAGTGCTCAGTTGATGACTTTCTTTGTTCTGTTGTAGGGAAAGTAAAGTAAAAGTCATGAGTGAGTAATTATGCTTCACATGAGCATGGCCATGCCAAGAACTAATGCCTTAGATACATGGAAGGGGCAAAGACTTCCCCAGATGAGACTCAGAATTGAGTTGCAAAGCCTTCCTCTCATCCAAGTGTGAGTGTTGATAGTACATGCAGAAAAGGTCAACCATAGCTTTCTCCTGATGAATGTTTATGGCCAGAAGATTGTTCTTTTACAGAGACAGTTCCTACCAAGATTAGCTAAACCTGCCTTCTTATTTTTCTGCAAGTAATAGTTCCACCACCTTGTTTGTATGTAATAACCCTGCCCCCGGCTACATGCAGTAACCACACCTCCATCTTTAACTGTTTATAGTAAACATGTTGAGCTTCCAGGGTCATGTAACTTCACCTAGAGCCAATGTGTGACATACCATTGCTACAAAACTTTTATGAAACTGTGAACACATGAGAATATGAAATTTTGGGGTAGCCTATACCCACGATCCTGAGCAATGATCACTTATATTAGGCTGTAGAATAAGCTCTATCAGCTGAGCACTGTGTTTTTGCATTGATGCTGTAGAGATGCAGAATTACAACAGTGTGATTCCGAGAGAAGCATCACATGGGGCATCAACTCCTTATTCTTTTCCCATTATTATTGATTCTTAGTTTTCACGTTAACATCGGCTATGCTCTTTGTATCTTGTATCTCCATGCCCTTCTTAACTCATGAAAACATTTCTGTAGCCACAAAGAGGCGGGACTACCCAGTCAGTCATGAAATTCTTCAATCATGAAATTACAGAGGTGTTTGAAGATCTACTAGAGACAGAATTCAAAGGTAGAACTACTTAGAGAAAATATATTAGCTAAAGCTTTGGTCTGAAAATATGCACAGAATTTGACTCTTTTCATCATATGATAACCAAGAAAGCATTCTTCTGAGGTTCTGGGAGTGGGGGCTGGGGGAGTGCCTTGAATCCAGACAGATTTCAAAGGCTCAATGTTATCTCCCATGGAATGTAAAAATTTTACATGCTAATTGGCCGTCATGGTACCTACAATTAACGTTTGTATCTGTAAACTCTAAAATATTTTGATTGGCAGCAAGACCCAGACCATCCATCAGTTCATGTAGCCAAAAGACAAATTATCCACAGAGAATTGTACCACCATTCAGAGAGGTAATTTTTCAAATACTAACAAGGAAAACCCAACTAACACTCTTGATGTGTTCCTCAGGTAAGGCAACAGTTCATCTTTTGTAATATTTCCTTTGACTTTGTTGATGCGGGGCGATGTGGGGTAGAGATTTAATGCAATGTAAAGTACTTGCCTAGCAAGTTTAAGGCCAAGGGTTTACTTCCCTGCACTCAAAAACAAAAGTAGTGTTGTATTTAAAGTAGGCACCATTACTTTAAGTTTTTAAAATGTTTTTAGTTGAAATGGAGTTACATCACTCTTATCTTTCTTCCATCTGCATCATCACACTTAAAATTTCTGGAGACGGGGGCAGGGGCTGAGTGAAAAATGATACCTAAGATTCTTTATAGACCTAGGACCTTTACGTATATTCTTCTGTCTGTCGGGGTTTCTACTGCTGTGATGAAACACTACAACCAAAAGCAACGTGGGAATGAATGGGTTCAATTCCGTTTACAACTCTCAGGTCCCACTCCATTCCTTAAAGAAGTCAGGGCAGGAATATGGAGGCAGATGCTAATGCAGAGGTCATAGAAGAATGCCACTTACTTGATTGTTTCTTGAAGTTTGCTTATCCTGCTTTCTGATAGGACCAGCAACCCAGTCGTCTAGTGAAACGGGCTCTCCTACACCAATCATTAATCAAGACCATCCCCCACAGACATGCCTACAGACTAACCAAACCAGTCTTATGGCAGCATTTTTGTTTTCTATTTTGGTTCCCTGTTTTCTGGTTTTTGTCAAATTGACATATCACTAGCCATCACATCTATAGACAATTCAAAATGATACCATCAACCTCAGAGAAGTCAAAATATTGCCAATTAAAAGAACAAGGTTTTTCATAATTTTGGTCTCCAAAGCATACCCTGAACTCATATAACTCATATAATGTCCCATCTGAGACCCTAATCCAATCAGAAAAAAATCCTCATTGTGTTGGTACACTCTGTATTCATCTGTTTTTGATTTGGAAAATCTGTGTTTTGTGACTGCCCCAAGCCTACTCAAATATAAAATAATAATAATAATAATATAATAATAATAATAATATAATAATAACAACGGCTCTAATTACAAGAACCTCACGTATTCACATCATGCAGTATAGCAAAAATGTGGTTAGGGTAATGATGCTGAGATATAGAAACTACAAAGGCTTAGCTAGATGGACTTGGTGTAATCACAGGTGCCTGTACTAGTGAAACAGAGACACAGGTGAAGCAGAGAGGTATACACACGAAAGAGCAGGTTGGAGCTGTGGGATCGCTGGCTTGAGATAGGAGGATGCCCCTGGTAAATCTAACAGCCCGAGAAGGAGCATCAGATAAACTGCAGTCATACGAATTCCTGGATGTCAGCATGGTTTAGATCTTGGCCATCAGAAACTGTAATAAACTTGTCATTTAAGACACTAAGTTCACCAGGTGGTGGTGGCGCACGCTTTTAATCCCAGAACCTGGGAGGCAGAGGCAGGCGGATTTCTGAGTTCGAGGCTACCCTGGTCTACAGAGTGAGTTCCAGGACAGCCAGGGCTACACAGAGAAACCCTGTCTCAAAAAAAAAAAAAAAAAAAGACACTAAGTTTATGTCATTGGTCACATTAACAATTAGAAATGCCAGTCTTCACAGTTCTACTCCAGCCCCTTCTACTTGGAAGCTCTACTTAAATTCACTAATTCACCTTGAAGTTTCCTAAAAGTTATTGTTGTGTCTATTTTTAGTTTTATCACCAACATCATGATGTAAGACGCCTCTGCCCATATGAAGCTATGAAAAAAATGAGTTGGGAAGAAAAAGGGGATTCAGTGAGAGCTGGGGTTGGAGGGATAAGAAGTGAAAACAGAGGCTATGATCAAACTACATTATGTAAATTTACGAAATTGTAAAAGACTAACTAAATTAGAGCTATGTCCGATAGCAGTCAAACTCTTCCATGTTGAACAAGTGGAAAGTTGGGGCTAACGGGGTGCTCATCTGTAAACACAGTGAATGAAATTATTTAGGGTTCCACTGCGCAACTGGAAGATAAAACTGCCTTTTTGCTGATTTTTATCCTGTTTAGGACTGTTACTTACTATAATGTAAAAGCCCTATTCTCTGTTTTCTTCTGAATACCTTCATTAGTTTTTAACTAATTTTGATGGAGGTAGGAGTTTGAAGCTTATTTATTCTCATATTAACAATTCACTTGTTCCAGGGTCATTTTTAGCACAAAAACAGATCTGGGGGAAGTGGACCTGTGTAGAAAGATTCTTTAGAGCAACATCCATTTCACGGATACACTAGAAGTCCAGGTAGAGATGGGATAGCAATCAGGAATCAGCAGCAGTGGTACTACCTAGCAGTGACAGCCAGGACCCCAGCCTGGGCTCATGTCAGCAGGATAAGTTCTCTACTGTGCCTCTCCCAGAGAAGAGAAGATCATTAAAGATGCAAGACCCACAAGTGTTGCACAGCTTGCTCTATAAGCAAGCCAAGCTCAGTTTCCGTCACTGTCTATTGAGTCCTTTTTATACTCTCTCCAAACATCATGTATGCTCCACAGGTCTTGCCTCAGCACATGAGTCTGTCTCAGTTGACATCACTCTGCCAATCAGCCTGAGTCAGAGGAAGGGGTAAGAAACTGCATCACACCACAAGAAGATTTCAGTGTGTTTCTGTCTCTAGAGTTCCAACAAATGCTGCTCAACTATGCAATGTAAGGTGGACCAATAAATGCATGTCCTTAGCAAAGAATCCTTCATCACGTGGCCTTTCACATGCTTGCTTTAGAAGAACATCCTTTCTCCTGTGTCTGCCTCAGCTAACCTTTCTTTCATGAGTCTGCCTTCATGTGTTCACTGCAGGAGAACACTCGTTCATGTGCTTGCCCCAGCAAAACATCATCCAACCAACTTTACAAAGAACCCTTAAGTCTCCACTACAAAACTTATATAAGTCAGCTATTTCTGAAGGCTATATTATGCTCAATGAATCGAGGTGTCTAACTTGGGGACAATATCGCCATGTTTTGATAAATGTCTTTTCATGTCTAATTTTAAGGTTAAGTAGTGTAAGTTCACCAACCTGTTCTCATTTCTCTTGCTCCTTCTATTCTCCTTATATTTTAAAGAAATTTTGAATTATAACACAACCAGGATAAAGCTCCCTTCAATTCCTACCACTTTGAAAGTGTTTTTTGTAGCCATGACTACGGGTTGAATTTTGTAGGACTTTTACTTCAAAACAAATAATCAAATTTGTATTTATTTTTATTTATTTATTTAGAAGGCTTGATTTGTTCTTGGTTTTTTTTCAAATTCTTGAGATGCATTAGGTTATTTATTTGAGTTTATTTCTGTTCTTTCTGTTCTTTTGGTTTGGTTTGGTTTGGTTTGGTTTGGTTAGGGGAAGTTGGGTTTTGAGGAGAGTTGTAGCTACTTAAGACGAAAAACTCCCTCCTTACAACTGCTTTTAATGTGTCACAGAGGTTTTAGTTCCAGGAATAAATTTATTTCTTGATTTTTATGATGAAACATAAATCTTTCTTGATTTTGTTCCTTTGACCCATGAGTTGTTTAATCTCCATGAGTTTACACACTTACTAGAGATACATTTAGTATTTGAGTGAAATATTCTATAGAAAACTTCTAGGGCCATTTGATAAGTCATGTATTCTGAGATTTTTTCTGTTTGTTTGTTTGTTTACTTTTGTCCAGATGACATATCTACTTGGGAAAGTGGGGTATTGAAATTGCCTATTATTGGGTTTATATTAATCTGTGTATTTCATCAGTTTGTTTTTTATAAAATTGGATGCACCAGTATTTGGTATATATATGTTTGGTATTTTGATATTTCTTGGATTAATTAGAAAGAAGTACTTGGTTAGAAAGTAGTAGTCTTCTTTGTCACTTCTGATGAGTTTTAATCTGAAATCTATTTTATCAGATATTAGGGTAGTAACGCCCACTTGCTACTTGATCAAATTTTCTTAGAATTTTTTTTTATTCTTTCACTTTAAAGTGGTGCTTGTCTTTAAAGCCAAGATGTGTATTTCTTATGGACAAAAGACTGGTATTTTTTTCTTAATCTGTTCAGCTAGCATGTGTCTTTTGATTGTGGAGTTGAGTTCAGAAATGTTTATAGCTGTTGTTAAAATGTGTGTGTCGATTGCATTCAAAAAATATTTTCACTGGTTTATTTTTCATTAAATTATCACTTTATTTGTTGTCTTTCCAGAGTCTGTGGTTATCCCTCTTTTTAGTTTGGAATACTAGTTCCAGTGTTCTGTTTCGCAGTTTTAATGGTCATGAATGTTTTTAAAGGTTATTTCTATCACGGAAATTTCTCTTTCTTCTTTAACTATACCAGATAATTTTGGTAGGTATAGTAGTCTAGGTTGGTGGTCATAGACTTCTAGAACTTGGGAGTGCATAACTCCAGGCTCTTCTGGCCTTCAAAATTCCTCTTAAGAAATCAGCTATGGTTCTGACTGGTTTAACCTAATATATGACATTTTTTTCCTCTTGAAGTTTTCAATATTATTTCTTTGTTCTATGTATTTGGTATTTTGACTATGATATACCATTGGGGTGTTTCTTTCTTATTCGTTTGTTTTAGTTTGGTTTGGTCTTGGTTTTGTATTTCAAAAACAGGGTTTCTTTTTGTAGGTCTGTCGTGGAACTTGCTCTGTAGACCAGATTGGCCTTGAACTCACAGAGACATCTAGCTGTGGTTCTGTGTACTTCTTGTATCTGTATAGGTGTGTCTTCCCTTAGTTTGGGGAAGTTTTCTTCTGTAATCTCATTAAAGATCTGATTTTTGCAATTGATCAGAAATTCTCTTCTATTGCCTACAACTCAAAGATTTGGTCTCTTAATCATATTTCAAATTTTCTATACTTTTTTAAAAATTTTCTTCATCTTCTTTTTATACTTTTTATCTTGTTAAGACCTTCAACTTTATCTTTGAGTCCTATTATTCCATCTTCTGTTTGATTCAAAACACAAGCCTAGTTCCAAAGACACACCATGCAGGGACCACCTTTCCTGAGTAAGTTGGTCCTTACCTTTCCCTATCCTCAGCCTAATTCCCCTGTTTCATGCTATTTGCAAGGCTTTCCCAAGTTTTAAGTTGAAATATTGAGTTGTTCATTTCTACCTTCAGTTCATCTTGGGCTCTCTTCAATGTTTCTATATTTTTGTAATAGGTTTGAATGAAAATGCCCCCAATAGATTCACTGGGAGTGGCCCTATTAGGAGGTGTGGTCTTGCTGGAGTACGTGTGGTCTTATTGGAGAAAAAGTGTCACTGGAGTGAGCTTTGGAGCTTCAGAAACTCAAGCCCATTCTCTCTCTCTCTCTCTCTCTCTCTCTCTCTCTCTCTCTCTCTCTCTCTCTCTCTCTCTTTCTCTCTGTCTCTGTTTCTCACTGCTACCTACAAATCCAGATGTAGAACTAACTCTCTGTTACCTCTCCAGCACCATATCTATTTGAGTCCTGCCACGTTTCCTACCATGAAGATAACAAACTAAACCTCTGAAATGTAAGCCAGCCACAATTAAATACTTTATTAGTGTTGCTGTGGTCATGGTGTCTCTTCATAGCAACAGGACATTAACTAAGACATCTTTACTGAGTTCAGCTATCAAATCCTGAATTATCTTCATTATTTCATTCAAGTGTATATTTTTATTTTCTTGGACATCACTCAAGCATTTATCGTTATCCACTTGGCATTGAGTAAAGTGTTTGTTTGGATCTTCTTTAAATTCCTTGAATCCTTTGATAAAGTTTATGTTTTTTTTTTTTTAATTCTGTGCTCCAGGGTTTACCTAAGTAGTTCTCATTAGAGAATACTTCTATAGATTAGTGGTTTTGATAGGAGACATTCTGTTTAAACCATTCATGTATTCATGTTTGGTGCTTGCTTGCTTGCTTGATTGCTTGCTTGCTTGCTTGCTTTTTATGTAGCTATGTGTAGTTCTTCTTTTGTGGTAATCTGACCTTCTTTAGGTTGCACAAGTTCAGGATATACTCAACTTGAGCATGGCCAGATAAATCATATGATCAGTTTAGTTGGACCAGCAGAAAATGATTCTCAAATCATTGATATAGAAATAGGCCAGGCATTGAGGATAGTCAAATGAACTCTCTTCATTAAACTCTTAAAACTTAAATGGTGATATGGTCACATTTGAAAGTATAATGACAATAACCATTGTGGAGAGCCGACAGAAGGCTCATCCTTGCAGCCATCTTGAGCTATATACCCTGACAAGAGATTTGATTACAATAGCCTGCAACAGCTGAGCACACTCTGATAACATTTTGTTTTAGATACCCAGGATCTTCCCTTGGGTGTGTGAGACTTAAAGCTGTGATTTAGAGCCGAAACTTAAGGGCGTGACTTAGAGATCAGATTTAGAGATAAGACCTAAGGGTGTGACTTAAGGGCATGACTTAAGGGCATGGCTTAGAAGTGAGACATAAAAGGCAAGAGGCAGACAGAAGAGTACAGTACAACTTGGAATTAGTTATTAGGTATTAGGCACTTAGCACTTGGAAGAAGTAACTTGGAACTTGGAGGCACTAGGGACTAGGAACTCAAGACTTGGGACTTAGACTAAGAAGAGAGACTGAAGAATAAACGGGATTGAATCATACTCTCTCTGGTCTCCATTCTTCGCATCTGTCCTCACTCTCTCTCTCTTGCTGAACCCTGACCTGCAGACCAGAGCAGCTTGGGGCAGTGCAGGCTCTAACAATTTAACCCACAAGACTTTTGGCAGTGCGGATTCCAACATTGAAAGAACGGTCCAAGACATTTTGGCACCCAAACGTGGGGTAGTGCAGTTCTCAACAAACCATGAAAAGTGAAATTCTATTATGGTAATGCAGATATTGACTATACTAAAGGAACACCAAATTCCACAAGAATTCATAAAGGCTTGAGGGAAACTATGTGGCTGAAATTAAGCAGAATCTGCACAGAAGAAAATGGTTTAATCCTTCTAGGAACTTTATTTGAAGTCTTAATTTAAAAAAAAAGTGGCTATTCCTTCAAGCACATTCTCTTCATCATTTTACCAGCAAATCATAATGGAGTTCATACCCTCTCACTAAGCATTTAGAAATAAAAGTCTCAAACGCTTGTTTCCATGCCTGTAAATCATATTTCAGTACTTGGGCATAAGACGTGTTTCTTATAGAGAAGTTAGTTTATAAAATTCTACTTTGAACACATTCTTATTATATTTTTAATGTATTTTAAATGTGTACAATGACTTAATTTCTGAGTCATTTGTGTCTTGAGGCTGCTGGCAGCATATACAAAGTACTTTCACAAGTGTTTGAGATACCATTATGAATTTCACAGAACCTACCATTGAGACTTAGAACCACTGGGGTCTCAGGAACTAGAAGCCAAGGAAAGGGAAGGTAGCATTGACTCCTGGGGATCTAGCACATTCTGCCCAGAGCTGAATGTGATCCTTCCTGGGAAGTCATAAACACCAACAATGCACAGTTTCTTTTCAAAGAGCAATAAAATGATTTGCCATAAAAACCTGTGTGTGTGTGTGTGTGTGTGTGTGTGTGTGTGTGTGTAATATGTGTATATAATTAACTAAATTCCTGCTGGGTAGCAAGCACTATTTGAATACCTTGTATGTGTCACGAAACTTAATATTTATGATGCACACATACTTTTTTCCATCTCAGAGAAGAGGAAGTGGGAAGTAGGTGAAATCCCGGAAGTAAACAGAAATGACAGAGCTGGCTTCCTGTGCTTTGGCTGTGGTGCACATTGAAGCCTTTTACACTAAATTCTACAGGAAAGTTACTTTCTTAAATTTCCCTCTTTTTTGTTCTCCTCTAATTGTAGATAATAACAGATGTTTGAGGGAACCAGTTAAGAGCAGCAACCTTCCTTATTTAGTCCCAGATCTCTTGAGGGACAGGACACAGCAGTCAGAAGCTTCCAGTGCTATTCCAGGAAGCCTGAAATCATCTGTATTGTTCCAAGACAGTAGTTCTCAACCTTCCTAATGCTGTGATCCTTAATACAATTCCTCAGGTTGTGGTGACCCCCAACCATAAAATTATTTTTGTTGCTACTTTATAACTATAATTTTGCTACTGCTATGAATCATAATGTAAATATCTGGTATGCAGGATATCTGATATGTGACCCCTGAGAAAGGCTCATTTGACCCTCACAGGGCTCAAGATCAACAGATTGAAAACTGCTGCCATAAGCCATCAAAGCATCCTTGGGACTTATCTTCTCCAAATCAAAACTCTACTTATATTTTTAGAGCTGTGGGTTTTTTTTTTTTACTCTCTTTCCATCCCAATAATCTAGAACCTATGCTATGAAAACCACTCTCTCTGCTGGAAGAAGTAAGGGATTTTCTGTTGCAGTTTCCTTCTCAATTGTGCCATGGTGGTGAACAGATTTAAGCCTGTACCATGATCATACCAAGCAGGACTGTGAACTCTATTTGATTCAATAACACTTCATTGATTACCTAACCAACAATGTTTTAGAATACCAGTTGTGTAAGACAATATACAATAAACCAAATACCCATTCCTCAAATACTAGCTGATCAGATTTTCAAAGCATAACTTCTCTTTAATGAAGTCCAGAATTAGGTCTGTAACTAATGAAGTTTTCTTAGATTGCCTCAAGGTTGAAAGTTATTTCAGATATGAAACGTACAGATGAGATGACAACTTGGGATGTTCTGGGCAGACGGAAAAGGCGTGTGTTCATAATGTAAGTAAAACAAAATTTATTTAATGGTGTTCAATAAGAACAGTGTAGACCCTGTTTGCACTGGTGAACTTTGTGTATTTGAGAACATGTTTATAAGAGGCACCACGTTGTAAAAAAAAAAAAAAAACAGAAAATTTAAAAGAATAATTCTATGCAAGTCCTCATGCAACTTCTAATGACAGTCTTACATTTTCTATGTTGCTACTTGTTGATTTTGTTAGTTACTTTTTTCATCAGTGTAGTAGGAGATGATTAGTGATGGCCGAAAGGGCAAGGCAGTGGAATCCATCAGTGACAGTGGGGATGTGAGGTAGACCAGCTGTCTTTACACTGGCCAGCCAGTAAGCAGAGAACATGACCAGAAGCACTGCTGGATTATAACTGTCAAATATCTGACACTAGTACCCAACTTCTGCCAACCAGCCTGCCTTCCAGTTTAAATATCACTTAACCTCTGTGCACACTGTCACTCCCAGTTTGAACATATGAGCCTGTGGGGAACATTTTCCATCCTAACCATAACATGCGTCACATGTACCTCACATGGCTGGACCATTGGCTTACTCGCTTGTTTTCGTTTTGTTTGTTTCTCTGCCTGGCACCTAAGCAATGTTGATGAGCCTTGTTCTTTAAA
The DNA here is from genome assembly GCF_011762505.2 of Arvicanthis niloticus. Lineage (NCBI taxonomy): Eukaryota > Metazoa > Chordata > Mammalia > Rodentia > Muridae > Arvicanthis > Arvicanthis niloticus. Next base: position 12,405,477 of record NC_047676.1, on the reverse strand, counting down.
AAGTCACCTAAATACTGACAAGAAGATTGTTCTCCAACAGTGTTGCCTGTCCTCCCCTGAACATAGACTCTGGGTTCTGTACATAACAATATGTCTCCAAAACAAACTTATAAAACCAAACTGTTTCCCCTTCCTAGGATATTTAATATTTCAGGAAACACTAATCATAGTTGCTCAAGACCAAAACCTTGGCCTGATCCTTGACTCCTCTCTCTTTGTAGCTCTCATTCCATCCATCAACAAATCCTGTTGTTCTCTCTTCAAAATAAACGCAGTATCTGACCATGTTTCATATCAGCCATTCTGGTTTGAGCCACACCTCTCAAATCATTTAAGGATCAATGTCCTCGCTATGACCCTTGTTGAATTTACTAGTGTGTCCTTTGCCTTCCATAATAAATGCTGTGGCTTAATTGACAGAAATGTATTTCCTCACAGCTTATGAGTCTAAAGTTTGAAAGCAGGGTATGAGCATGACCATGCACCCACTGTGATGCAGTAGAATCCTGCCTTGTTTTTCATTGTCTCTGCCCCAAATCTTAGCTTGTAGCTGTGTCACTGCAATCTCTGTCTTTAATACCACTGAACTTTCTCCTTGTGTGTCTGTGTCCACACAGCCCTCTCCTTATGGGACATTAGTCTTATCATACTAGAATCAACATAATGGCAGAGATACTGTTCCTAAGTGAGGCCACATTTACAGGAACACATGGTTATGTCTTCAATAAATATTGGGGAGGGGGCACAAGTCACTAACAATGCCAATCTTCAAAATATCTTCAGTACACCAGATTAATCATTAAAACCTAAATATTATCTTTCAACAGTTAAAATTTTTACACTGGTCCTCAGAGTCCATGAAGACACCAATTGTCTCCCTTCTCCTTGGTTCTAAGACCAAGTGAGGTCTGTATCTGCAGATTTGTGGCTTGAAGAACTCTCCGGGTTCTCTTCCTGTAAGTCTTCACTCAAGTGTTCCTCATTAGCAAGGTGTCTTTTTCCCATCTGTGAAACACAGCTTTCTCTCTCTCTCTCTCTCTCTCTCTCTCTCTCTCTCTCTCTCTCTCTCTCTCTCCCTCTCTCCACTCTAGAGTAAGTTCTCCTTATGTCTTCTCAGAATAATACATTTTCTGTTCCCCTCTTTGTTTCCTTCACTTGACTAAGACTAGGAACCCTCTTTGTCCTAACTTTTCTTTTCTTGACTTAATCACAATTTTAAAAAAAAGTGTGTGTGTGTGTGTGTGTGTGTGTGCGTGTGTGTGTGTGTGTGTGTGTTTCTGTAGCATAATGAATTGCTTTCAAACCTGCTTAATAGCCAAACACAACTTGGTTGTTTACACACACTGCTATAAGTCAATCAACTTTATTACCCCCTTAGGCTTGAAAGTCTGTCCCATACATAATTAACTTATAATCACACATTTCTAGATATCCACCAACCAACAACTGACCCAAACAGACTAGACATATCTCCTTGGATAAAATATTAGCATACTTGGGCCTCTGAAAATTCACCAATCCCCAAGAAAGTATGTCTGACCAACAAAACTCTATTTTCTATGTACTCTGCAGTGAGCACTGCTACTTTTCATGTCAAATATTACTCAATGGTCTCATTATCCTTTGAGAAATGTAATAAGAGAAAATATATAAGAAAGCTTTGAGGAAATATGATATAATAAATCATTGTCTTAATATTATACCTTTAAATAATCATGTTACAAGAAAAATGTAATTTATTTGTACAATATGCTATTCTAAATCTAATCTTTATTTGAGTAATTTTATTTTCCTGTTACTAACAACTATATTAGTCATTTTTCCTATCCCACTGATAACATGGATTAAATTCATTAGTGATTAACTTTGAGTCACCAATAATGCATTAAGGAAAGTAATAAATATATTTCCCTTTGTCTCCTCAGGAAGACCAACAGAGTCAACTAACCTGGACCCTTGTGGGCTGCCAGAACCTGAATCACCAACAAAAGAGCAAGCACAGACTGGACTTAGGCACCCTGTACATATGTACCAGATGAGCAGCTTGGTCTTCATGTGTTCTCCCAACAACTGGAGAGGGGGCTGTCCACGAACCTGTTGCCTGCCTACCTGTGGATCTTGTGTCGCCAATGGACCACCTTCTCTGGCCTCAGTGGAAGAAGATGTGCCTAGTCCTCCAGCTACTTGCTATTTGCAGGGGTAAGGGGGTTAATGGCGGGTGACACCCAGAGGGAGGCTTCCCCTTCTCTTTTAAGAAGGAGGATTGGGGAAAAGACTTGTGTAAGAGGGTACTGGGAGTATCAGGGGGCAGATATTGGGATATAAAGTGAATAAATAAATTTTAAAAGAATTTCCTTTCGAAATCATTTCATCAAGAGTGAGTCCTGATTTGAACTCTCTCTTCATCCTCTGCTTCCTACTTCCTCTGTCTTCCTCTCTGTGTTGTGTAAGTCTGAACCTGTACCTGACTGAAAGTTGCCTTCTGAATCTGTTCCAGTGTCTGTGTCTGTCCCGGTATGTCTGTACGTGTCTGTTCCTAACGAAGAGCTTTGATTTCTCTTTTACTGAATAGCACAAAGTGCCACATGGGGAAGGAATGAGGGGTACTTTACAGAAACCTTTAACAGAGTTTTACAAAGGATTAAGTCACCAACTCCAACTGACCAGATAACAAACTGTATTACAAACATCATTGTTTATCAACCAATAACCATGAATTTTGTTTGTACTTAACATTTTATTTTAGGAGATTGTTTTTCTGTTCTGCATTTGCTGTATTTCAGTAAATGATACATATGCATTATTCTGGTCATGGAAAAATACATAATTTAAGATTGCAGTTATGCATTCGCTTAGGTTCTAAAACTTGATTTCATAGGAAATCCAAGACAAGAAAGGTTGGTTGCTTCATTGTTCTCTGAAAAGCAGTTTAAACAAATAGGCTGCATACACAGTAGGATAGCAATCTGACATCTTAAATGACCTTAAGATGTGTTACTATCTGTGGCTGTGAGAGACAGCAAAAGTTCCAGTCTCTTAGAATGTAAGAGACATTTATATCATAATGCCACATGTGCTTTAAAAAAAAAAAACTAACAAAGGCAGCCTAAGTAAGAAAGTTCTTGTTTTGGTGCCCCCTCTAAAGGTCTGGTCCACTGTCGCTGGAAACCCACAACAGCAGGAACCTGAGGCAGACAAAAATCAGAGTGAAGGATACTGCTGTTTTGTCTCTTTTTATACAGTCCAGAACTCCAAACCAGGGAACAGTGCTACCCTTGCTTAGGGCAGGTCTTCCCATCACAACTAACCTAATATAGAATCCCTTATGGAACCCCTAGACTCCGACCTAATCAAGATAGCCACTCACAGGTTTCCCCAAGTCCCTATCCAGTGAGAGAGACAGACACTGGACAGAGTGAATGACACATGCTCCTGTTCACAGTGGGAGTGAAATGAGGGCAGCCTGAAGACAGAAAGTTCTGAAACAGTAATCGGATGAAAATTCAGGAAGCAGTCTTGAGTGTAGGGCTCCCAAATGGATGGGGAACGGAAAGATGCCAAATAAAGATGTGTCTTAGACTTTATCGAAGTTTCCTTTTTAGTTGTTTTAAGATCTTCGGTATGCAGGTAAAATCGTTTCACTCTGAAGACAGGCTAAGCGATAGTAAGCATGGAAAAGGGAGTGACCAGTAAGTGGAAGTGGGCCTCTTTAGGGGTCTCTGATGCCAGACTCGTCAGTGTGTTAGCCTCCTGAGTGAACATGCATTGTTTGCCATCCCAACCTGCCGTAAACATTTTAGTACACAAGAGCATTCTCCAAAAACTAAAATGCTTCTTTCTCTTTGTGTATTGTTAGAATATATTTAGGTTCACTTCACTTAGCAGAGCCTCGCTCTTCTCAAATGTGTCAAGTTGACAACCAAGATTAGTCACCACACACACACACACACACACAAACACACACACACACACAAGCACACACATACACACACTCACACACACACACAAGCACACACACACTCACACACACACAAGCACACACACACACTCACACACACAAGCACACACACAGAGAGAGAGAGAGAGGAGAGAGAGAGAGAGAGAACAGAAATAAAAACCAAACACTAAAAATAAATAAAACAGTCCGTGGCAAGTTGCTATGGCATTTTAAAAGCTGATTCATGTTAGTTTTTTTTTTTCAAATGATCCGAATTTGAAACGGTCATAACTCTAGTCACTACCATTTCTGCTTCTTCTATATCAAAAATTGACTATCTTAAATTATATAAGCTCTTGCTATGATTATACCAAATTTATATAATACAACTTTTTTAAAAAAACTTGTTTCAAGATTTGCTTGTTTTATTTATGTGTATGAGTGTTTTGCTTACATGTATATCTCTGCAATACATGCATCCTAGTTGCCTTTAGAGGTCAGAAGAGGATGCGGAAATCCTTAAATTATAGACAGTTGTGAACCACCACATGTATACTAGTACTCAAACCATGGACCACGGCGAGAACAATAAGTGTTCCTAACTGATAAGCCATCTCCCCAGCTCCAAGTAGAAACTTTTATATTGTACATGCTCTAAATCAGGTCACCCTCCTGACAAGTCTATGGATTAGGTATTCTTATCAAGCCTGTGTTTAGAGATAACTGGACTAACAATCAATTTAATTACTCAAGATTGCACAGTCAGTATTGAATTTGGAGTTCGCACCAAGCATTTTCAACAACTCAACAGCATCTCTTTAGAAAGAGAACAACTGTTTGATTCCTTCAGTTGTTAATCACCAGCAATAGAGATGTTGCCTCTCCTGATATACAGCAGTGTGCCTCCCCACACCTACACCCCCTTTTCTCTCCATGCATCCTCTTTCTCTTAAGACCTCTTTCCTCTTTCTTTTGCATTTCTGCCAGCTACAGGAACCCGTGCCCCTGACACTATGTGGTTGGAATCTTTAGGGATTCAGTCACAGGAAACTGGCAGGTCTGATCCAGTGCAACCATTGAGTCCTCTGAGGTTTGAGGGCTGGATGTCTTGGATGTGATTTCCTGGAAGCCATGCCACATCCCTTACTCTCAGCTTTGGCTTTGGAAAGCTTGCCTGGAGAATGTCACTGCACACCAAGCTTAACCTTTCTGTAATATTTGACATGGGAAAACATGAAAATATAGATCAAGCTAAGACCTTCCTAAAATGAAGATGGTAGATAACCCAGAAAAATGTGCTAGAACTACTTGAGGGTTTTCCATGACCGTCTGACTGGGTTGGAAGCCAAGCGCTCAGCTGTTGCAATGCCACAATTCACTGCTTTGATATTGCATTGGTTACTTTTGTGTTGCTGTGATAAACTACCTGACAAACAGTTTAAAAGGAAGGAAGGATTGGTTTTTTTGGCTCTCAGCTTCAAAGGGTTCAGTCCATTGTCGTGTTGAAGGCATGCCAGAGAGACTCAGTTCTTGGCATAGCAGCCAAAAAGCAGGATCTGTGGAGAGCTCATTTGGTTTTCTCCCTTTCCCATTTATGCTATAGAAGCTCCCAGGCCATGAGCTGGTATCACCAAACTAGAATGGTTCTTCTCCTTCAGTGAATCTGAAAATATGACCATGAGCATAGCCAGAGGCATGCCTTAATCTCCATGGTAGTTCTAAATCCAGCCAAGCTGACAAGGAAGATTAACCATCTCAGCGTAGTGGCTGGATGAAACAATAGAACAAAGTGACATTTCAATGGCTTTAAAAATGACACTTTGTCCTTAAGTAAACTGATATCACAGAATCTGGGGGCTCTTCCATGTCCTTGTCATGCCTTTTCCAGAACCTTACCATTCTTTTCTCACAGCCTTCCCAGGAAAGGACTGTGGGTCTCCTTGGGGATGCCTATATATGAAATTCACTGTGAAGCCAATAAGAAGGACCCAACTAGGAAAAGGAGCTTTCATTGAGACTTTCTGAGGAGAAATCTAGTAACTCACCTTATAATTGACAGAAAGAAGTGAGATCTACTTGAGAAGAATTATTGACCTACGTGTGAGTCCTATGACTGATGCAGATGTAAGCATCGTGATGTGTGGAACTAGATCTCTGGTATGTACCAAGCCGTTGCGGGTAGAATTAGAAGTTAATGGACATAGCATTACCTGAGAACCCAGCTATATCACCCCTTGGTATATACCTAAAAGCTGCTCCAACATGTAACAAGAACACATGCTCCACTATGTTCATAGCAGCCTTATTTATAATAGTCAGAAGCTGGAAAGAATCCAGATGTCATTCAACAGAGGACAGAAAATGTAGTACATTTACACAATGGAGTGCTATTCAGCTATTAAAAACAACAAACTCATGAAACTCTTAGGCAACTAGAAAATATCATCCTGAATGAGGTAACCCAATCACAAAAGAACACACATAGTATGCACTCACTCATGAGTGAATATTAGCTCAAAAGACTGAAATACCTAAGATACAACTCTCAGACCACATGAAGCTCAAGAAAATGAAGACCAAAGTGGGGGTGCTTTGGTCCTTCTTGGAGTAACAAAAAAACTCACTGGAGTAAATAAGGAGACAAAGTGTGGAGCAGAGATTGAAACGGGGCCGTCCAGAGACTGCCCCACCTGGGTATCCATCCCATGCGCAGTCACCAAAGACAGATGCTGTTCTGGATGCTAGAAAGTGCTTGCTGACAGGAGCCTGATATAGCTGTCTGTATATGTCTGCCAGAGCTTGACATATACAGAGGCAGATGCTTGAAGTCAACCATTGAACTGATCACGAGGTCCCTAATGGAAGAGTTAGAGAGAGGACTGAAGAGCTGACGGGGTTTGCCGGCCCCATGGGGAGAGCAACAATATCAACCAACCAGAGCTTCCAGGGTCAAAACTGCCACTCTGGTAACACACTTGAAGAGACCCACAGCTCCAGCCTTATATGTAGCAGAGGATGGCCTTGTTGGTCATAGGTGGGAGAGAAAATCCTTGGTCTCATGAAGGTTGGATGCCCAGTGTGGGCGAAGTCGAGGGCAGACAGGTGGGAGTGGGTAGGAGGGTGGGGTCACACCCTCATAGAAGCAGGAGGAGGGGGAATGGGATGGGGGTTTCTGGGGGGGTGGAGAAATGAGATAACATCTGAAATGTAAATAAATAAAATATCCGATAAAAAATATGTTAAATGAAGGCATGACACACAATCTCTGGGATACAGAAGGAGCCTATTCTGCACTCCCTTCACTTGATTTGCATGAACTTCAGTGTGGTGCACCATTATCCTTTATGTTATGGTGCTAAAGTCTCAATGAAAGCCCCCTTTCCTAAGTGGGCCTTTGTTGCCTACTGGTCTTTATCATGGATGGATCAGCCTAAGCTAGAAACACAAAGTAGGTGAAATCTGTGGCTTCCAGACCAAAGTACTAAGCAACAACAAGAATTAGAAAACTTCTAGACTGCAACTTCCCAAGGTTGTAAGAGCCGAAGCTGTAAGAGCCCCTGCACATTCAGAAGATTGGAGGCTGCTGGAGCACACTAAAGAGAGTCTTGGAAAATGACTCTGCACACTACAGAGAGCCATGAGAGTATTAAGGTGAGAGGTGGAAGAGAGCTAGAGCAGTGTGAGGAAGGAGGCTACAAGGAGCCAAGACTTCAGAAGATGAGACACTAAAGACCTTAGCACTCACTGGAAGAGTTATGGAAAACTACCAAGTGTTGAGTAAACCATGGGTCCCAGCTCACACCATCAGAGGCTACAGAGCCTCTTGTTTTCATCTCTCTGACAGAATGTGTGGCATAAACATCAAAAGAGGAAAGAATGTACCTGAGTCCAAGTTTAAGAAAATAAAATACATCATGGTGGGCAAGGCATGATAGATTTCATAGTGGTCCTGTGGTGTGCTGTCAGAAACAATATGGCTTCTTGCTTACATCTTAGCAGAAAAAAAGAAAAGGAAAACCCAAGACAGAGGTGGAACTATGTTGTACAAGGCTTACTTCCAGAAGGTTCATAAAGGTTCTAATCCCACCCAGTGCTGTCAGCTGGGGGCTATCTGTTTTTGTGCATGAACCTGTCAGGAATCAATTATAGGCAAACCATACCATTCCACCCCTAGTTCCGTAGGCTCATGGTAGTCTCATAATGCAAAATACTTTCAGTTTAATTTTGAAAGTTCCCAAAGTCTTCGCTGTCTCAGAGCTATGTAACATCCACACTCCAATATTCACAGTTTCTCCTGAGACATCAAACTCTTAAACCAGTTACATATTTCCAACATAAAATGACACAGAATAAACATCCTAACTCCAGAAGAGATGAATGGGACCAATCAGGAAACATCAGACCAATGCAAGACCAAAACCCATGTGAGTAAACAACAACCCTGTATCTCAAATACACAGGAATTACAGCGGCATCACCTGAGCTTGAGGAATCATGCCCGTAGAGCTCTGCTTCCGGAAACACATATGGCCTCTCTTTGGGGCATACCCATCTCAGTATCTTCAGGTTCCCAAAGCGGTCATCACACTGGGATCTCCAATATTCTGAGGTCTCTACTGCAACTTAGGACTTACCTTCACAGCTTCAAACACTGGCCTATCAGGGTCTCCCTCCGGAAAAATATGACTCTGCTACATTTTTCCTTGGCTTTGGTGATATCCTAGAACCTTGGTGCAAGCCTCAGTGACTCCATAGCTTTTGCATCTTGCATGCTTACAAACATAGCAATATATGGACAATGCTGCCAAGCATCATTCTGTTACTTCTGTCACTAGCTCAAGATACAGCCTGACCTCCTTTCAATATAGATGCAGACACTTCCAAGACCTGGGACGACTAAACTAGAGACAATTCTCTGGATCATACTGTTGGAACAGGACCCCACTACTGTGACACTCTGTTCAAGTAAACGTTTTAGGCACACTCCTTTTAGTTGAATTTCTTGTTTCAAATTAGTTCTATTCTGGAGCTTTCTCTGGGTGTGATGTTTCTAATGAGTACTACTGGTTATCCTCCTACACACTAATACCTTTAATGACTATCATTGCTTTGTTGGCAAATACTTTGTCCATAGTTGCTACTTCCACATCTTTAATTTTCTCACATTCCTTTCCCTACCAAACTGTTCATTTCTACTTCTAGTTCAATGTCTGCCCAGAGTTCTCACTATAAATCTCACAAAAAGAAGTAAAGAGTAACCATGCCACAGCCTCAATGAATTATTGTCTTGAAACATCCTCCAAAACAAGTAAGTGTATTACTTCTTAATTCAGCCTCAATAACATTTTTATGAAATGGACAGAATGTAGCCAGAATGGTTTTTTATTGTTATGGTGGTAGTTGTTGTTGTCGTTGTTGTTGTTGTTGTTGTTGTTTAGATTTAGCCAGAATGTAATAACAGGAGCCTCTAACCTTGTCCCCAGTAAAGTCATTATTCCTTCTCAAACCTCATGAGCTAGGTTTTCAGTGTCTTCATTTCTATGGAAATTCATTCATTGACATTCCTACCAGAATAGTCAATTAAGCTTTACTTTCAGCATTCCATTCTATCCCGCAGTTCAACACTAATCTACATTCCTCCTGAAACCACTTCCAAAGGCCTATGAACCACATGGTCAGGTTTCTCAGAACAAAGGCACCACTACTCAGTACTAATTTTATGTATCATTTTTCTCATCACTGTGACAAAATATCTGGCAGAAACAATTATGGAAAGGATTTATTTTGGCCCATGGTTTGGGAGCGTACAATCCAACATAGATGGAAACATGGCAAGTCACTGCTGAGGCAGAAGGAGTACAAAGCTGGCTTGCTTATCTTAATAGAACTTCATGTTCAAGCAGAAGAGCCAGGCTGTGACTCCAGCCTTTCCCTTGGAGGCCTGCTTCCACTAGCTGGATCTCAGCTCCTGAAATTTCTACAACTGCCTAAGATAGTCTACCAGCTCAGGACCAAGGATTTAAATATCTGAGTCTGTGGGGCTATTGTACATTTAAACCATGTCTTAGGGTTTTATTGCTGGGAAGAGATACCAGGACCACTGCAACTCTTATGAAGAAAAACATTTAAGTGGGGATATCTTACAGTTCAGAGGCTTAGTCAACTGTCATCATGGTAGAACATAATCATTCAACCATATGTACAAGTATGGGTGTATATTTCTGAATCTGCACATATACATACACATGCATTAGACAAATGCAAATATTTTACATTCAAAATATCAATTTGGTCTCTTTCTATTTTCTATAAGATCCAGTTTGGCTAGTACATTTCAGTTGTTAATAACATAAGTACATTTTCTTGAAGTAATAAAGGGATGCTAGCATGCTCATTATTTTTAAAAATACAATAATAGTCAATGCAGTCATAGCCTCATGGCAGCTCTGGCTGCATACAGACACAAGGCTAGGCCTGAAAACAGTCAATGGATTGAAGAATGGCTCATGGGAATGGCTTACCCCCTTCAAGTCTATTAGGTACTGATGAATTTAGGGAGAGGGGGCAGACACAGTATTTGTTTCTGAAGGTCCTGAGGATCTAACCAGAGTCCAGTAGTTAGTTCTAAACCTGTGGTCACACACAGAGACCTAGTTAAGCTCAGTGGGTCTCAGCAAACAAAAGACATCAATGTAAGGAAAAGTTTAGTAAAGGCTTGGGTAACAGGGATAGGCAGGAGGTTCAAGGGTGGGGAATCACAGCAAACAGAATGCACTTTGTACGCATGTGAGACTGCAAAAGAACTCACTAAAAGTTATCCTTTAAATGCAATAGAGAACTAGCCTACGTAGAAAGCTAGCTGTCCTTTGTGAAGCTGTCAGTCACTCTGCTACCCATGGTTTTCTTTTCCCTATATCCACTGGTTTTGTGTTTGTTTGTTTGTTTGTTTGTTTGTTTTTCAACTTCTCTATCTGCTACTGCTCTACTTCATGGTTTGGTTTTTGCCAATTCATAATCCTCCTTTTCCTTTCTGCCTTCTTAAAATATCTAACTCCCATTGTATCTCTCAAGTTGTTTTATTCTGGCATTTTGATTGTGTTCATGATTTTGTCCACGCTTCTCAGCAGAGAAGACCTTGTTCATTGCTAAAGTTGTCACCAACAAAATCAGAGATCCCATGCAAGATGACGTCCTATGTTGAGAACTGCACTAGCCCATGTTTGGGGCCCAAAATGTCTTGGACATTTTCTGTCAATGTTGGACCCTCACTGCCAAAAGCCTTGGGGGCTAAATTGTTAGAGATCACACTGCCCCAAGCTGCTCCAGTCCACGGGTCAGGGTTCAGCAAGAGAGAGGACGGATGCAAAGAATGGAGACCAGACAGAGTGTGATTCAATTCTGTTTATTCTTCAGTCTCTCTTCCTAGTCCAAGTCCCAAGTCTTGAGTTTCTAGTCCCTAGTTCCTAATCCCTAGTGCCTCCAAGTTCCAGTTGCTAGTCTTTCTTAGTTCCAAGTTCGTCCTCCAAGTGCCAAGTGCCTAATACCTAATAACTAACTCCAAGTTGTTCTCCAAGTTGTACTCTAAGTTGTACTGTCTAATGTCTAATTCCTACTACAAGTTGTACTGTAAGTTGTACTCTAAGTTGTACTGTGAAGTGTCTGATTCCTACTGACTTCTTCTGTCTGCCTCTTGCCTTTTATATGTCTCACTTCTAAGCCACACCTCCAAGTCACGCCTTTAAGTCATGCCCTTAGGCCTTGTCTCTAAATCTGATCTCTAAGTCACACCCTTAAGTCACACACCTTTAAGTCTCACACACCCAAGGGAAAATCCTGGGTATCTAAAGCAAGATGTTATCAGAGTGTGCTCAGCTGTTGCAGGCTATTGTAATCAAGTCTCTTGTCAGGGTATATAGCTCAAGATGGCTGAAAGGATGATAGCCGCCTTCTGTTGGCTCCCCACAGTCCTACGTAAGTCACTTGGCCTTCTTAAGCTCAGACAACATCTGCAGTTTCACCAGGAACAGCCAGATCTACAGAGGTTAGCATCCACATGTGGAAACCTAGACACAAAACAGCCCATTGTGTCTTTGCTTGTGGTGGGAGAATGGATGCAGCAGGCTCTTAGAACACAGTAAAGTACACAGTGCAGAGCTGGTGTATGTCCTTTCTGTGTCCAGCCCCAAGCATCTACAATTATCTTCACTGTAATTGGCAGTTCTTCCCAAAGATCATTATAGGATTCCTTTCATCTATTAGTGAATTCTAATTTTGTGGGTAGTATTTTTTTTCTGGTGAAATTATACTCTTGGGAACTCCTGAGTATTACCGAAGACTGCAAAAATACATATTAGCATTTTCCCAAAATCATGAATACTGACCCCAGAGTATTATGTAAAATTGGAAGGAAGAAAGAAAAGAACAAGGTAAAATTATACCTAGCTATTTCTTCACTGAACTCATAAGCTAAAGCAAATCTCATTTCCTTTACAGTCCTTTAAATTACTACTCGTATCTTATCTTCTGGAAATTCTGTATGAGTTTAAATTAAACAAACTCTATTTACCAGCCAACTTTATTCTTCATAGGCCACACTGTCATCAGTGAACAACTGCCCTAGAAAGCATCCAAACAAATGGACAAATGGCCAGTTGGGGGGGGGGGAACCTCTATTTTCAGCCCACAGAAGAGGAAGACTGTTAAAGGTCATTTATATAATAGGATTTAAACTCTGTTTTCTGAAAAGAAAAGAAAAAAACATAGCCAATGTGCATAAAAGAAAATGACATAATGTTGATTATTCTGCTAGGAACTCTCCTGATTTCCAATTTTATTTTTTCAGATTGAGTTCATCCTGCAGAGCTTGGTGATGGACGCAGACCTCCTCTGTTCCCTCTATGGACTAGGGAAACTTTATTCTATGCTCCATATCTGGCCATTGGCTTAAACGTGTGTTTGTAATATCTACACGGAACAGGGACCAAAGGCTTTCCATCATGCCTGAAAGCACTCAGAAGGCCGGACTGTGCCCCCCAGGGAATGAGGTATTTCTGGCAGCAAGATGGGATAGAACAGTATGAGCCAAACAACTCAGCTTTCTAGTGAGGAGAAAAGCTCTAAAATGCTAGTGGAAAACAAAAACAAAGAAATCCTTAAAAACACTAATAAACTGAGAATCCAAAGAAAAAAATAATAATAGAAGAAAGAAAAAGAAAAAAATCTGAGGCCAAAATGAAAGCACAAGCTGACAGTAGAAAAGCTTCAGCCACTTTGGCCCGAGGGCATTTTGAAAGTGAGAGTTGAGTGGTGATTTTCAAGTTCTCATTAGTATGCAGACTAGAGACAAAGTGGGTGGTCAAATAAGAGACCTTTACTCCCATAGGGCCAGGACTCCAAAGGGTTCCTCTTTCAGTTTAATGATTAATTGGGAGAAAACTTATCACATGGACACACCCTCACTGAAGACTTCAAGGAACCGTTTGGCATTAGACAATGTAGAGGAAAAAATAAAAGGAAGACAAATGGTAATGGCAAGCTAATTCTTGTATCGAGACTTTGCTCAAATTCACATAAACACATTCAAATGGTGCATTTAGTTTAAAGAGATCCAGATTGGGATGGTTCCCAGGCACCTGGCAGAAACAAACCTCAATCCTATCTGGAAGAATGCGCCTTCATTCTGGACCTCAAGACTCCCCACTATTAGTTCCAAGGGATACAAAACCATGCACACACACACACACACACACACACACACACATCAAAGTAAAGATTAAATACCAGCAAGTAAAGGAAATGACAAAGAATGATTGTGTACACTTGTGCGGGAAGCAAACAAACTTTGGGGAATGTAAAACACTAGTTAAAATAAGAATCAACAACGACTTAAGTGGTATACGAGATTCAACTGAAGAGACACGGAAATTGCATTGTATCTATCCGAAAAAATTCAGGCACTGCCTTTCAAACATTGGCTGCATGTCACTATATTGTCTTGGAACTATAATCACTCAATTGTAAAAACAAACAAACAAGACAAACAAACAGAAAAACAACAGATACTTAGCAACATCCAAATAGTTAGAGCTCAGCTGGAAAGAGAAAGGTGGAAGAGTGTGAACAACATTCAAAGCTTTTCTAAATATGGCTGGAGATCAAAGCTGTCTCAAGGATGCTGAGTTGAACTGAATTTCATTTATTTCTTCTTTGATGCCAAACTACATCAAGACTTAATACTAAGATGATCAAACACGCACACACACACACACACACACACACACACACACACACACACACAAAACAACAACAAAATAAAATAAATAAAAACAAAAACTACAATGATCTGTCAGGTAGTGGTGGCACATGTCTTTATTGCCAGCACTTGGGTGGCAGAGGCAGGAGGCTCTCTTGAGTTCTAGGCCAGCCTAATCTACAGAGTGAGTTTTGGAACAACCAAGGCTACACAGAAAAACCCTGTCTCCAAACAAACAAGTCCAAAAAGCTTCAATGATCACTCAGATCTCGAGATGCTGGTGTTGGTGGGGTGTGGCAGGGAGCTGCCATCTCCCTGTCTTATAGCATGGCCCATCAGATGGAAAACAAATGCTCCCGATGTGGGTATCTCCACAGGCTGCTTCTGCTCTGTTGTTCTTTCCCACGTGTGGTTGGGTTCCTACAGCACCAAAGAATAACAGAGCAGAGGCACAGGAACTCATAGTACATCACCCTACCATACTGCACATCGAGAAAATCACGAACACTGAATTAAACTTGTCAGCTCTGTAAATACCATTGTTTTCAAGCTAAAGACACAGGCACTAAAGAGCAAGGCTCTGCCTCCACATAGATACCTAACATGGAGTAGAACTGACACCCATTGACCACTCTAGGCATCCCTACACAAAACTGGTAAAAGCAGGTGGAGTCAGAAGCCACTGATCTCCGGCAACTCTGAAATCTGGTAAATGCATGATTTCTGGTTATTTCTAAATTCCATCCCTTGGGGTTATCTTCCAAAGATGTTGGCTCCTTTTTCTGACATTTCTTTTTTCATCAAAACTTGAAGTGGGTGTTTTTCTCAGCCTGATAAATAGATGTTTCATTTTCATGGTTTTTAAAACTCTCTTCTTATTTTGCAGTAGGTCTGCCATTTTTAAGCCGATCTTGAAGTATTTATTTCATATAATTCTCTGAAGCACTGTGGATTTTCTATCAATCATACTGGAGTTTCCTCTACTAGACAAAAGCCAAAACCACAGAATTTTTTAGATAGGCCTTCTCCAAGTCCCAGTTGCTCTTAGACAGTGGCCCCAAGATTCTAAGAAGTCCTATGTTTTAAGGGAAAGAGTCTGTAAGACTAGCATGTCTTTAAAATCCTTAGTGACCCAGAGAAAGCAGAGAAAGAGTCTTAAAGACAATGACGTGCTCTATGGTCATTAGAAGGTATGCAGAGAAAGTCTTACAGACGCTGCCCCAGCTTCTTAAGCACAGGTTCTTATTCAAACCATTTAGAGGTTTGGGGGAGCTGGAGAAGAGCCAGCACCTTGATGGTTTACTGTGTGTGTGTGTGTGTGTGTGTGTGTGTGTGTGTGTGTGTGTGTGTGTGATATGTGTGGTGTGTGTATGTGTATGTGTGTGTTTGTGTCTGTGTGTGTGTGTGTGTGTGTGTGTGTGTGTGTGTGTGTGTGTGTGTGTTTTATACTTTAAAGTCAATAATCCAATCAGGAGCTATGGACTCAGCCAAGTCCAGTGTTGCAACTCAGGCACTGCTGTAGCATATACATCTTCTTGAAAGTTGAAGAACTTCATGAAATGGCTGCATGAAGGGGAAAGAGGCCAGGTAACAAACTGCCTGCTTACCTTTGTGACTCTGGAAGAGAGAGAGGTTTTGATTGACAAGTCACAGCCATTGACATAAACATTAATATTAAACGAGCCATTGATGTCAACAGCAACCCTGCTAGCCAGTCCTTCTGTCTCCTACACTCTTGGACCATCCTGCCCTTCCTTCATTCTCTTAGCAAAGCCTTGGCTGTAGCCACTGCTCTTTAGGCCCACACCACTTTGTATATACATCCCTCTTCAGTCTTCAACCACGCTTCCTTCCCCAAATATGTCTGCACTCTCTGATAATGGAAACTAC
The DNA here is from genome assembly GCF_011762505.2 of Arvicanthis niloticus. Lineage (NCBI taxonomy): Eukaryota > Metazoa > Chordata > Mammalia > Rodentia > Muridae > Arvicanthis > Arvicanthis niloticus. Next base: position 12,389,398 of record NC_047676.1, on the reverse strand, counting down.
TTCGTCATCAGATCCTGTGCCTAATTAGGGGTTTTACTCTGGCAGATTTTGTTCATAACCCATAGCCATGCCTTTGTAACACCCCAGCCAGAATATCCTACTGAAATAAAACTAGATTGTATTATATCTAAAACCTGCCTGGATCTGGGAAGAGTCGGAGCATCTGTACATCTAATAACCATGTGGCTATGTTAAGGCTACTGGAATGTAACTCAGGGAGAAGCCAGTCTCTAGAGATTTCATTAGCACCGTCCTATAGAAATATAGCAGAGGTCGTGTGCATTCATTTGAATTATCCAGTAGCTACAATATAAAATAAAAAGGTAAACTTAACTTAAGTAATACATTGTATTAATACCCATATAATAATTATTTCACCATATTCCCAATTAAAATGCATGAATGCATTTACATTATGTTTATGATATATCTCTAAAATACATTGTGTGCCTTATCCAGAAGGCACAAACCACTTTGAACATTTCAATTTCTCAATAAGCTCACAAACTTGTAGAGTACCCTATTATATAGAGCAGGCCTGGGCTTTATTTATTTTTTGTCCTGCTTCTTTCAAGAATGAAAGCTACATAAGAACATCCACATTACCTATATTAACTAATAGATCACATCATATAGAGTGTCTGGCCTTAATGACTCTCAAAACAATTAAAATAAATTGATTGATGAATATCTTCAGTGTACTGAGAGAAAATAGCTTAGCCTCATTCTATGTCATATCCCAGAAACGCACACACACACAAACACAAACACACACAACCCACATTACCCACAGGACTAAATTGCTTTTCTTTTTTTTTTTTTTATCTTTAAAAGCTTAATATTTGTTTTGCGTTTATTCCCCACCCCCAACTCTTCTGAGGGTCCACCCTTCTTTTCTACCCACCAAATTCACAACTTTGTTTCCCTTTTTTTTTCAGTCCTCCAAGACTAATTTGTGCTGCCCTTATATTCCTAGATAAATCTCCCCAGCAACTAATAATTGTCAAGATCTCCACAGCTAGGGGTGGGATTGTGTGCTCCCCTCCCCTCTCCATGGTGGGATTTGCTCTGGCTTGGGATTGCCTGTTTTGTACATGCTGTCCCAGGTACTGTGAGTTCCCATGTGTAGCTGCCCTGCTATGTACAGAAGATGTTTCCTTGTGATTGTCCATTACCTCTGGGTCCTACACTCTTTCTGCTCCCTCTCACACAATGATCCCTGAACCTTGGGAGAACGTAGTGGTACATGTGTTCCCTTAAAGGCTGAGCATTCTGTAATTTCTTATTCTCTGCATCCTGACCGGTTCTAACTTGTTATTGTTGACTTCTCCATCAACAATTTGGTTGAGACTGCTTTTGTTAATATAAAATTTTGGTGGTGTATGTTCATTATACATGGTGGTGGGTTTCATACAGATATTTCCAGGCCAGGTTACTGTGTATCTTCAGCAGATCTCCTTGCCTATTTCCCCCTTTTGTTCTCTCCTCACTGTCTCTCTTGCTATTCCAATGTCCGTGCTCGACATCCTCACTTCTCTTTTCAAGTTGTGTAACGGTTATTGCAGGATTTGCTTTGAGAGAGACCTGGCAACCTGGACTCAAGCTCCTAGGACAGCCTCTTCAATGTAGCTGGATATCAATCTGTCTTCAACGCGCTTCCTCTGCTGCAAGAGGTCACATGTCACTTACAAAGGAAACCTGAATCCAAGTTTAATGCTCAGTGGTTCGGTGCTCAGCAGAACTCCTCGTGCAGCTGACACATCCACTTTTCCTTCCAACAGAAGAGTCAAAGAAAGCACTTTGTTAGGAAGCAATCAGTCTTATCCTTAGCATGCCTGGAAAGTTAAAGGCAAGCCTGGGCTTCTACGTTCCACAAGAGTGACAAGGCTTTCTTTAGAGTTTGCTTTTGCTTTTGAGTTGACAACTGTGGAGACACAGAAGAGAGAGTAAGAGAGAGCTAGAGAGCTAGAGAGAGAGAGAGGGAGGGAGAGAAAAATGGGAGGGAGGGAGGATAGAGAGCAGGGAGAGGAGAGAGAAAAAGAACGAACTCACACAAAACAGTGCCTGCAATAATTAGCAAGAGCTGGACAGTCCCACTTCATCTTAAGGGACAGAAACAAAAAGGCTTTTATGCAGAGCTATTTCTCCAAAGTCAGCATCTTTGAAAGAGTGCCCTTTCTCACTGCCTCCTCCTCCTGAGCATAAACATTTGAAGCCACCTCTTTGAATCTCAAGAGTTAGGGCACAGGGTCCGGGAAGGAATACCATGTTCCAGTATTGAATGCTTTGTCAGCTCTCGTTTGTGATCCCTGGGGTTCCCCTAGTACAATATAGCTGTCTGAAAGGGAAATGGTTCCCCCCGCCCCCCCCGACACAGCAAATTCTGTAGCCTCTGCTATTCTGAGTTCTGGATCAGATTTGCTTTGATAATGCATACCTCAGCTTCTTTGGAGAAAGTTCCATCTCTGTCATGACAGAGCTGTGCAGTCAAAGCCTGTGAATGGAGTTGCGTGCACTGCTGATGGGTTTTCTTCCACCTCAGACATAAATTTTCCCATCTGTGGCTCTGCTCCAGCTCCTTTTCATGAAAGCCATGCATGAATGAAGAATATTCTCCTTGTACCATAGAACTATTGAGACCCTACAAATACAGCACAGCTCATGTCCCTCTCCCTACCGTGGAGATTCTGTTCTTAAATACAAAAGAAAACCCGTATCCCACTGCACATCTCTATGAAAAACTAGGTAACATAGAAATCATAGGAAACTCAAATCAAATATCTGAATTATAAGGGAAGTTCAGAGACAAGGGAAAAACACAAACACTTTTATAATATTGTAATGACCTCATTTTTAATTGATGCATGAATTTGCACATCATGTAGTAGAAAGAGTGGTGTTTCAATGCAGGTAGACATTGTGCCATTGTGGGTCCCTAGTTCCAGAAGGCATCCCACAACAATCTCCCAGCTGGGGACAGGGTGAGAGCAGGAAGGGTTTGCTACTGTCTCTGCTGTGGCCTCCACCCATGTCTCCACTGTCCATCCGTCTCTGGCCAGGCCTGGTGAGGGAGGGCTAGGCCAAAGGGCACAGAGTGCGAGCAGGGAGGGGAGATTGCCTGTCCCCGCTGCTGCCTCTGCTTGCTCACCGCTGTTGCTGCCAGGTCACTCCCAGGTGCCACACCTGTCTCTCCACACTGAGCTGGCCAGGCCCAGGCTGGGTCAATAAGAAGCCGGTGGGCTGGGTCAATAAGAAGCTGGCTAGCTGGCAAGGAGGCAGCTTGGTGTCCCAGGCAGGTTCTGGGAGAGCAGATCTCTCCCCAAGTGTTACAGCTCTTGTGACAGAAACTCTCAGACACCAGGATGATTCTTGAGTGCGCGCTTTACTTCCCATAAATAGAGAGAGCCCTTATATACAGTTCCAGGGTGGGTGAGGGTCTGGCAGCAGATAATGTCTATTGGCTTACTCTGATAGCTTGGAGATACCTCATCTGCATGTGGGAGAGCCTGAGGCACTGTTCCTCATGACTGATGGCCACAGATCTCTCTATGAAAGGGGCTGTAGAGGGCTGAAGCTGAATGAAAAGAACCAGGGCCCGGGAGCAGAGCTGAACACCTGCTGTCCAATAAGGGTCTGGGGTTCCAGGCTTATGCTCGACCAAGCACCAAGCTGCTTTTCACAACCCACCACCCCACATGCCATGCAAATTTTTCTCTCCTGTATGTTTAGAAACAATCCATACAGTATTGTTTGTGGGTAGGGTGGCTGGGAATGCTGAAAGTTCCTCCAGGCAGGAAGTTAGGCACAGGGGCTGTGGCTACAGCAACTCATTAAAGGCCTTCTCTATGGTTCCTCACTGTGAGGCCTCAATGACACAAGAAAGTCCTTGGGGTGCCAAAAAGGCTTTATTGACATGACAGATGATGGTTGAATCTGGATGTGCACCCCCATGAAACTCAGGGCAGACCTGAGTTAAATAGGGAGAGAGAGGGGGAGGGGCTGGCGAAGAATGTTTAATTGGCTCCGTCCTCTGGCTTTCAGGCATCTCATTAGTATGTACATCTCTCTAAGGCCTGAGGCCTGTAATTATGCCCTCTACCTGTGCTCTTTGGGTGGGGCTACATTGTCCTGAACATGACTGAACAGTGTATGTCAATGGAGTTCCACACCACATATTAGAAGCCTGGATTCTGGGAGCACTGCTGAATAGATGCCCGTCCCTTACAGGCAATGGACACCTGCTGGGTCTCTGAGCTTTCCAGCCAGCACTTGGACCAAAACCAAGACCCCTTTCATGGCCCTACAATTCTTGACTATAGTCCACCCTATGGTAGGTGCATCAGAGTCTGTTCCTCCTATGTAACTTCAACTCTACCCTTTGCCTGTGTTCTCCACAGCTTCCTTCCTCCAACCTACTGCAATCTCTGCTAAGCTAAGCATTCTCTAGCTCAATGAGGGCAACTCTTTGAGATTCTGCACACAGTTAAAGTCATTCCACATTTGTCTTCATGTGCCTGGCTTTACCCCATTGAACACTATCTCTGCTTTCACCTATGATGTTGCAAGCAACAGGACTGCATTATTTGCATGGCTGCTTAGGATCTGCTGTGCATATGGACCATATAGTCTTAATCCTTTCATCATTTTACAGACACTTTGAATAAACATTAGAAATGTAAGTAAAGAGTGGGAACAAGTCACTATCATTGGAAAGCATTCTTTATTTTTAAAAAAAATGGGTTTCATCCCCAGAGACCCCTTTACTTGTTTTCTTATTCCTAAAATAAACCTCCTCACTTCCTTCGGGATTTTGCTCAAATGCACATTCTCAATAACAGCTATACTCTCATGGAGGCATTTTGATTTAACATTAGAAAGCTGCAGACTACTATGGCACCCACATATAACCCCAACAACTGATGGAGGGAGCTGAGACAAGAGGATCACAAGTTCAAAGCCAGACTGGGCTATCACATAATAAAATAAAATTCCAAAACCAGTTTCTCCCTCACCATGTTTTCTTACTATACTGTTTGTCAACTTCAAATATTCAACATAAATTTCCAGTAAGACAAAATTCATTATATTAAAAGCAAGTTCTGCAGTGGGGGGGGGTTGTGGGAGGGGATACACTGTCGTGTGCCTAGAATAGTATCTGACACTCACTAGCCATCCTTGAATGAAGGCATGAATGAATTAGTGAATTGAGAAGTTATGAAGTATAGCAGCCATGTTGGACTTTCTTAAGACATAAAATAATACATTAGAGAGTTCTAGATCACAATTTCAACCTGAAACCCTTTTTCAGGGGCCAGAAAAAAAAATGCAGTAACCAAGCAATGTGCATGACGCACACAGTGGAAGAGAAAGTAACAGGGGCTCACAGATGTAAGGAATGCATACCTCTGATAAAAACACTGATCTACATTAAAAAAAAAAAAAAAAAGAATCTCTGAAGTGGGAGTTTCTGGATGTCAGGTGATACCGACTCATGTGGTATTTTGTTAGTCCCATGGGAGGACATGTGATATTTGGTGAGAGTATAAACAGGACCCAACAGACAGTGACTGGGCACTTGCATAGCTAGCTTTGCAACAGTTTGATAGTCTCGTGTCTTCACTGATCTTCACTTTATTGAGAGAGACACAACAGAGATTCTTCTGGCATCAGGCTGGTCCTGGTTGCTCCCACTGACTCATACTGATTGGGCAGATGCCTAGAGGTTACTGCTGTATCATGCCCCTACTGCTGATTCCTGTTTGGTATCCTGACACTACTGAACTGGGCTGCTGGTATCCTGACAAACAGAGATTAGAATTGCCCCCAAAGAACTACTTCTAAACAGGTCCACATCCCCTTGTCCTGTTTACCACCTTTTCTCACCAACTTTTGGAAAGTAGGCTAGAAGTGGGCGGGGGTGAACATTTGTGAACCTTTATCAAAAGTAGGTTTTCAGAAACCTAAAGCCTACAAGTCTCTGCCAAACAAAATATACCTGTTACATGGTTGGGGTAACACATTGTGATCAGTAGAAGTCTGTGTGCTTTCTAAAGTAGTATAAAAGTTAATTTTCTCAGAGATATGCCAAAATACCCAGTGAAAGCGATTTAAGATTGGAAGGGTTTATTTTAGCACACAGTCAAGAACATGGTTTCTCATGACAGGGAAGGCATGATGACAGGATTGTAAAACAGTTAACTACATTCTACCCACAGTCAGGAAGCTTCCTAAGGTTTGGGTTTTTTTTTTTTTTTTTGTGGGTTTTTTAGTTTTATGATGAATAGAGGCACTAACGTCAACCTGCAGTCATAACTGTACTTCTTACACAGCAGTAACTGACTAATACAAGAACTTCAACATGCTTTCCATAGCATTCTCCAAAATTACAAACTAAGATTATATATGCTAAATTTCATATTTTATAAGCAACACATAAGAGTAAGTCCATTTGTAATCACAGAATTAGAAAGATGTGGCACAGTTTGAATACCTCATCCAAAATTCTCAGAACCAGTCCTTTACGGCTTTTTCCTTGTTTTAACTTTCAGTATTTGCATAGATGTAATAAAACGGTTTATGAAGGAGACAAATATCTAAATAGGAAATCCATTTGTTTAATATATACATCGTCCAGTCAACATCATATAATTTTAAACATCATTTTAATAACTTTGCCAGTGAGACACATTTTATATTTTAAATATTTCCATTTGTGATGGCATATTAGTATTCAGAAAGTTTCAGAATTGGGTGCATTTGAAATGTCTTATTTTTGTGTAAGAGATATTCAGCTTATAATATTTAGAGTGTATTTTAGCACCTGTCTCTATTATAAATGAATTAGTTCTAACAAAACACTATTAGAAAAAAATTTTTTGTTTCATAAGCTTCATTAACTATGGCTTTAAATCATATGATCTCTTAAAATACAAACATATATGAATAGGTTAATTGAAGTTACCACACATGGAGGGGTAATATAATTCTACCCTTCACCCTTGGAGCCATAGGCTATTTAGTAAACGCCCAGTGTCAAAGACACCTCCTTTTACACTCTTAGTTGGGGGATCCATGAAACCCACAAAACAATACTGGCTATTGCCATTTGTCATGATTGCCTGTCATAACTTGGAAAGTAATTGCAGGAAACACCACATACTTTCGTCACCAGATTAGGAAAAGTCAAGCTAGAACTGACCTGGAAACCTTCGACCTGAGGGTTGGCTCTCATAGTTTTTGAAGGTGCAATGTAGTTTTACAGGAAATAAAAGTTATCAACAGTCCTACTCAGCTGCGAGTGCTATGATGTATAATATTAACCAGCCTGGCAAGATATGCCTCGTGGCATAATAGTGGTGGTAACATCTTAGGATTAACCAACAGCAGTCTGATTGAGTGTAAGGCCTACACAATAGGAAGGAATTCACTCCTGGTACTATATGCCTAGCCAAAAACACATTGCTGAAAAGACCGTAGACACAAGAGAATAACCCACAACTCTTACTTTTGTAAGTTAATATAGTTCCCAGCTGCCTTCTACGTGTTTAACCTTGTGCCCCTGTGTAACTGAAGCTCTCATCCCTCATCAAAGAAGCTTCTCTTGTTGAGAAGATGTAGGCTAATATATAGAAGCATTACTTGTGGGTCATGTGTAGAGAGTACATGACTGTGGAATTGATACCCCCTAGAGTAACATCTATACGCAGGCTCAGAGAGCATCATGGGAGAGAGGCGAGGAAGACAGAGCCCGAGGACCAGGAAAAGCAGTTGGAGATAGTGTCTTCTGAACATGATAAGGCTGCTGCAACCATGGGCTCTCACAATAAGGCCACCAACACAACACCACACCAGTCAGCATGCCAACATGGATGAGGATCATAGTGCCCCACCCAAAATTGAAGAATGACAAGCAGTCAATAGCTGCTGAGGAAGAGAAAGTCAGTTCTCCTCAGAGATGAGCCCCTGATAGTTCACCCAAGTCTAAGTGGTCAGTCTTAAATTTACATACATATGGACACCACTACTGAGACTCAGTAGGCTGTATTATATACATGTGTATATGGTAATGATAATAATGATAATAATAATAATTAAAGGAGAAAAGGACTTGAATCTAAGAGGAGGATGCAGAAGGGACTAACACAGGAAAGTCAGAGAGAAAAGAGTGAGATAACATAAAGAAAACTCTTATCTGAAATTCTAAAAAAAAAAGTTCACAAATTTTTAGTTTTTCATTGAAATTTTCTTCTATTTATTTTTTTCTTAAAGTTAGCCATAGTAGAAAAACAAACATTCAGTGTAGATGTCCTTTTGTACATCACTTATTCTGTGGGTGGGAGCACGCATGTGATGCTGAGGTGAAAAGACAAAACTTACAGGAGTAGTCAGTACTCTCCTTCCCTCCGGGACAGTTCCGGGATTGAACGTAGGTCCTTCACTTGGTGGCAAGCAGTTTTATGTGCTGAGCCACCTCGCCAGCCCTCAGTGTAGTTTTCAAATTACACTTGCAGATATGTTTGTTTTTCCATTTTGGAATTTTAAAAGTGCAAATTCTCCCCCGTTGCAATTCCTTTTCTCTACAACTCTAACAGCCCATCAAAGGATGGAAGCCACTGGTCAAAATGGGAGTCAGAAAGAAAGAAATGTAAAAAGGAAAACTATTTTAGTTAGTGCTTTTAAATATGATTTGCCTAAAAGATGTTCGGTGGAAAAGAGCGAAACAGATGGACAGCACTTAGTACATCCTGGGACTCAGGTTCACTTAGTACATCCTGGGACTCGGTTCACTTAGTACATCCTGGGACTCAGGTTCACTTAGTACATCCTGGGACTCGGTTCACTTAGGACATCCTGGGACTCGGGCTCTGGCCCCAATCTTTTCTCCTTCCAAGTCTAGGAGGAAAAGCAGCAGTGAGGATGAACTGTGAGGGTCAGTGCAGATAGGAGCCATCTCACTGGCTTTGACAACATTATAGTCACTGATGCCTTGAACGGCCATCTCCAGGTCCACTCCAGCTACTGCCCCTGAAGAACTCTTCAGATGTCCCCTCCCTGCCTCGCTCTTGAGCCAGCCAATCCCTAAATGCAAATCATCTCTTTTTCAGGTAGGATCACAGCAGTTAAACAGGGGACACTCTGGCATTTAGATCCAGTACTCGGCAACCTATCATCGCTAGAAACCAATGAGAACATCACAATTTCGGTGCACACCGCAAAAAAGGAAGAAGAAGAGAGAGAGAGAGAGAGAGAGAGAGAGAGAGAGAGAGAGAGGAGAGAGAGAGAGAGAAAGTGAGCATGGTGTGACCCGGAGTTCTGTGTTCCCTCAACTCCACATTAGCTTTCAGCTTCTTCTCTTCATGTTATTCCCATGCGAACATCTGCTGGCCTTCATGAAATTCATGGATTTATGGTGCCATTAGTGTCTTGGAAAGCAAGTACATCTCTTCCCAGATGTCCTTTTGTATAAAGCTTTTTCCTACCCTGTACCAGTTCAAATAAACCAAGCCATGCATCAGATTTGAGAGAAGGCACAAACCCCACTCTTTGTCACATTCCAGATGTTGTAGATAAATATTATGACAGTCTGAACACATGATGTGCATTGATACGGGTAGGGAAGAGATGGGATTCTACCCAAGTGGGCAGTGTGGACCATGGTGTGACCACCTTGCTCTTTTCCCAGGGCCTATGTTCTGCCATGCATAAGAAGTGACACAGTTCAACTCTGAATCTGTCATGGAGCTTTGGAATCAAGAGTGTTCCTGCAATACCCATGATCTTGCTTAGTTGGTTAATTCTAAACCTCAAGGTATATAAAAGTATGCAGCATATGCTGTTTATTATCCACCATGTAAGAGTCCTTGCAATCTCATTATGACCTCTATAATCATAGGTAGGGTAGCTTAACCACCAAGATTCATTTTAAAAGTGGGGGAAGCTTCGTAGGCTTTCAATTCATGCAAATCATCTCAATTTTTTTAAAAAAATGCACTTACTTATTATTTTATATGCTGGTACATGCCTGTAAACATAAACAGTCAGAGGCTGAGTCATGAGGACTGTTTAAGAATTGGCCTACATAGTGGCTCTCAAAAAGAAGGAGGAGAAAGAGGAGGAAGAAGAGAAGGAGGAGGGGCAAGAGGAGGAAGAAGAGGAGGAGGAGAAAGAGGAGGGGAAGAGGAGGAGGAAGGGGAAGAAGAGGAGGAGGAAGAGGGAGAAGAGGAAAAGAAAGAGGAGAAAGAGGAAGAGGAGGAGCGGGAGGAGGAGGAGAAGGAGGAGGAAGAGGGCTACTTGCCCCCAGAACCTCTTTCTCCCACACATTACAAAATGTGGTCTGCAAGCACCTTCCAAGGTTTGAAAGGAGGTATTCCATCCTGGGGCATAACTATGAACAAGTTTGCATCCAGTGGGAAGCATCTGTGAGGATCACTTTGTCCTTTCCACACTGGGCTTCAGTATCCTTCTCAATATTATACTCCAGTACCCGTACCTCCATTAGAAATTTGCATGAGACAAAGCTTATTTTGCCTCCTTTGTATAAATATTTTTGCAAGAGAAAAGATATTGACACTTGCCAAAGAGCAAAGAAGGAAGTGTGTCCTTGCCACTTACTTCAAAGTCCTTCTGATCCAAAGACCATTTCAGCAGTTACTCTTGCTTTAAAATTACTCTTGAGGTCCTGGTCTCAGGAACGTGGATCTAGAATCTTAAATGTTTTATGCTGGTTGGTTTATCCCATTCGGTGGCTCATAAACCATAGCAATTTGTACAGTAGCTATTCTTCCATTTTATTCTCTCATTTGCTGCATCTTTAGTTAGTCAATTTTGAGGAATATTTCTTTTAGGGAGCGTGCAGCGCGCATTTATTGATGGTATTTCAGAGAGTAGGGAGGACTCCCTAGGCCCCTCCTGTTATGGGGGTCTAGGAAGGGAATTGTGGGGAGATGCTCGGTGTTGGGGACAGGGACTCCTCAGCAACCGAGGGCCTCTCTCTTGCTCTCAGTGTCCTTGCTGGCGTGGGTGGTCCAGGGTTTCTTACTTATTGGAGGTCATGTAGACCATGAGGTCCACAACCCTGTTGCTGTAGCCATATTCATTGTCACACCAGGAAATGAGCTTTACAAAGTTGTCACTGAGAACAATGTCAGCCCCAGCATCAAAGGTGGAAGAGTGAGAGTTGCTGTTGAAGTCACAGGAGACAACCTGGTCCTCAGTGTAGCCCAGGATGCCCTTCAGTGGGCCCTCAGATGCCTGCTTCACCATCTTCTTGATGTCATAATAATTGGCGGGTTTCTCCAGGTGGCATGTCAGATCCACAACAGATACACTGGGGATAGGAACACGGAAGGCCATGCCAGTGAGCTTCCTGTTCAGCTCTGGGATGACCTTGCCCACAGCGTTGACAGTACCAGTGGATGCAGGTATGATGTTCTGGGCAGCCCCAGAGTCATCATGCCACAGCTTTCCAGAGGGGCCATCGACAGTCTTCTGAGTGGCAGTGATGGCATGGATTGTGGTCATGTGCCCTTCCACAATGCCAAAGTTGTCATGGATGACCTAGGCCAGGGGGGTTAAGCAGTTGGTGATGAAGGATGCATTGCTGACTATCTTGATCAAGTTGTCATATTTCTTGTGGTTCACACCCATCACAAACATGGGGGCATCAGCAGAAGAGGCAGAGATGATGACTCTTTTGGCCCCACCCTTCAAGTGGGCCCCAGCCTTGTCCATGGTGGTGAAGAAGCAGTAGACTCCACAACATACTCAGAACCAGCTTCACTCCATTTGATATTAGCGGGATCTTGCTCCTGGAGATGGTGACGGGCTTCCCGTTGATAACAAGCTTTCCATTCTCAGCCTTGACTGTGCCGTTGAATTTGCCATGGGTCTCCACCCATACTGAAACATGTAGACCATGTAGTTGAGCTCAATGAAGGGGTTGTTGATGGCAACAATCTCCACTTTGCCAGTTGCAGAGCAGAAGACAGCCCTGGTAACCAGGCACACAATATGGCCAAATCCATTCATACCGACTTTCACCATTTTGCCTATGGGACAAGGCTGACACTATACAAGAAGATGTGGCTGTCTCTGGAACAGGGAGGAACAGATAGTCAAGGAATATTTCTTATGCTGTAGACTCTGAGGATTCAAAAATGTAATTGAAAAACAAATCCGCTCTCAAACTTTTTACCAAAACACTAACAACTAATAAAAATAGCTTAGGTTTGATACGAGGTTTAAAAAGCTCGTATATTTATACCACATTGAAACATTTAATTATAAATTATTATATCAATTACGTATAATAAAATTATACTTGTATAGAACTTTAAAATTATAACTTAAAACAACATAAAAATAATATAAATGATGAGGGTACTCCATAAAAGCAATTACTGTTCTAAACCACTGAGGCATCTCTTCAGCCCCTGTAATTCCACTTTTGAAAAGAATGCCCAGGTAAAAAATGACAAAGAAAAGCAACTCATGATATTTAAAATTTATACCCTGTATTCAAAATTAACAGAGTCGGTTTTTCTAGCCAAAACCATTTTTGGCATCGCATTGTTGAGTTCTGATATGTTTATTTCCCGTCTACTGAACACAGTGATCTGCACTTGTAAGATGTTCAGTAAACACACAGTGAAATCATCTGAATGAACATGCATGCAATGGCTGACGTGTGGAGAATGTGAGATGTTATGATGGGTCCCAGGAAAAACACAAGACAACAGCAACAAAACCCTTTCCACACTTTACTCTGTATTAAATTCTCTTTGAGGGCTCTTGGGAGTCAACCAGAAGAACATGCAGGGTCAATTATTGAGGAATTCCAAAGCTACAAAAGTTGGAAAGACCCAAGAGTATTACTTACCTGATATTTATCTTTTTAGATCCAATCTTGGCAGGAGCCACAATGTTATAGTGTCTGAATAAAGTTGAAAGACTTTTAGAGTTCATGGATACAGATTTACTATGGCTAAAAATTAATTGTGTCAAGTACGAAGGAAAAGAAAGATGTCATGAAGTCTGAAATATGCTAGCATCAAAGTTCCAAATAAAAAGAATGCAATCCGTAAAATGCCTCTGTTATCACTTCAAAGCCTCTGTATGTGTACCCATTCTTAGGAATAACCATTTGCTCAAAATCTAAAAAGAAGAGTACCCCAGGCTAGGAAGCTCCCCCAAATATCCAAATTGTAATAGACTTGAGAGGCTTAAGCTCTTTGCAAGATTGCAGTAAAGGAGATGATTTACAAATGTGAGAGCATTCACTGGCATGCTTCACAGTACTAAAATCAAGCGCAGACAGCAGGAGAATAGTCGTAGTGATCTATCCACCTTAACATAGTAGCAGGAACTGGTTTATATTCAACACCCTGCTTACATCTATTTCAAGGATTCCTCTCTTCTACAGCTTCAAAACTTTATTAGTAAATGAGTCTGACTTTATAGTAGTTACTTGGGTCTCAAAGCTTTATTGTCTCTGACCTGTTCACTGGGTAATCAAGCTTTTCTGATCCTATCATTTTAACCATCTCCAAGGATCTCTATGTCCCATTAGAGTCCCACAGGAAATTTAGATGCTCAGAAACGAAAAGCAACAGAAGGATGTAAGTCAGTATACATGACCTCATGGGTGGGTTTTCCAGAAGCTAAGTTCCTCTGAGCTCCTCTCCTTTGCAACTTTCAGAACATAGGATGTAGGTTCTCTCAAAGAATCTTCAGCTCCCTCCTTCCAGAAGCAGTCTTATGACTTCATCCTCAGATGACGTTGTTTGAAAAATATGAGACCTGAGGTCATCTTCCCATGGGCAGGAACACTCCACTAAGTCCCAATTCTCTCTGTTCCCTCCCTTCTTCTCATCACTTCAAAGCATAACCTGGTAAAGTCTCAACTGTCCTGTGACATAATCATTCCTCGCTTTCCAGTTTCTAACCTTGCCTTCTTTCTAAAAACTTAGTCATCCCCAGTAGGACTGAACAGGAATTGCTATAAATAAAGTATTTTTATAGTTGAAGGAGAATAGTTCAAAGAACACAAATGTGCTCACTGCTAGAATTCCATGTAAGAAACCAGGTATAGTGGTGCACACCTGTAATCCCAGCACTTGGGAGGCGGAAGCAGGAAGAGCTCTGTGGATTTGAGGCCAACCTGATCTACATAGTAAGTTCCTGGAGAGCCAGAGCTACATAGTAAGACCCTGTCAAAAACAAAACAAACAAACAAACGAACAGAATTGTATGTGACAGTTACTCTCTCATGACCACGGGCCCAACACATCCAGCTATGAGCCTCTATTTTGACCTTTATGAACTACAGCAATACAACACTCTTTCCTCTCTTTTCTGGGTGGTTTAGCCAACACAAGGTCCTACTAAGTGGAACATCTGAGATCCGGGAGCCACGTGCTATGTACTCATCCGCCCAGCCGTCTTCTTCTTAAGACAGTAGGATATTTGTGAATGTATTCTGCGAAGGATGTCATTGCACTCTGCCCAAAGGGAGCGCCCCCTGCAGTGGCTCTTCCTCTTCTCAGGGAAGCCAGCCATGCAACCTTCATTCACATACTCACCTCCCTCTACTCCTAGCAAAGCGCCAATTCCTGAATCGCTCCTCGAACACCTTGCACATGCGCACAAACCTATTTCCTGATGAAACCTAGAAAGTAGAAATGTTTGTAAGGGAGGGAACTTCTAACCTGGAGCTCACGTGTGGGTTTTTACCAAGCAACACAAATGCTTCTGTGGGACAGTTTTAGCCGGGAGCACAGGACATGGTGTGGCCCTTCTTGATTTAGACCTTATCGGGTTCACTATATAATCTCAGAAGAGCGTTTGTTTTAGTTGTAGCAAATGAGAGCATGTTCTGTTTCGGCATCTGAATTTTAAACAAGTCAAGAGTACACTACAATCTGTCTGCTGACCCAAAACTTTAATTGGATTCCGGAATAGATATGCAAACAGAACCCATTATTCAAGATATGCCAGATGCTCACTGCATTGAAATGTGTTAGAATTATTCCTATCCTTCGCCTAATAACTTTTCTGTGTACCTCCCTTCTAGTTTTTGGCCAGACATTTTTCTATTGCCTTTTTTTTCTCACCTGGGGTTCCAACTGGTTATTTGTGAAATTTCTATGTCTGTGTGAACGAGATCAGCTTTGAGTCTATTTTTTTCTTTACATTTTTTGGGGGGGGGGTGAGGTCTAACATAAAAAATATAGACACCAAATAAATATACAGAGTGGTACAAGTGATTGGCTAAATAACTGTATCATTAAATAATACTATCCCTGCATGGGGTACACCCCAATATTTTATATTCTCATTCCATTTGATGTGGTGTGATTACTATCGATCATTGAAATGTCTGTGTAGCCCCCTCTAGCCATTGTGGCATTTTGTTTACACACACACACACACAAACACACACAAAACACACACACACACACACACACACACACACTATAGCTATTAGTTAATACCAGAGGTGAACAGGAAGGTGGGAAGAGTCAAGTAAAGATGATTGACAGAAATTGCAGACTCCGGAGTTAACTGACCATAGAATTAAGTCAAGAGTCAAACTTTATAAAGTGTGTGTAGGAGAAACTTCATAACATCTTATGTAGTAATATTTAATCACACGTAATCTTGTGGGTCTAAAACAATACTTTCACCAGTCACTTTTGTATGACTTTTATTTCAACCTGTATTTCAACATGGAAGCTCTAAATTTGCTCATGAATATTTTTTTTCTCTTTGTAGAAAATATCAATGCATTGAACCAACCTTGTAAGTATCTAAGTGAAGTGGAAGCTATTCTATTTATGAGAATGGCTTCTGCTGGTCAATTACTCCACCATCTCTCAAAGTACACAATATCTCTACCTGTGATGTCTAGGAACAATGTTTGCATTTGACCTCCAAGAGTGTTTCACTTCTAATAACAGCATGGTTTGGCAGACAACAGAATAAACGAATTAATACACTGAAAAGTGCATTCGTTCTCGTGGATTGTGAGCCTATAAATTGTGCTAGCCATTGGGGTGGTTTATAATTACCCCAGCTCCCTCCTCTGGTCACATGGAAAACTGCACTGACTCCACTGGCATTTTGTCCTTGAGACAGGAAATTCAAGCAGCCCAATCAGTGTCTTTCTCGCCACTTTTTTTTATTTCTTCTGCCACGCCCGATGGTGTTCAAGTGTAGGCTAGACACAAGTGTAAGGGCGAAAGCTATGTGGAATCAGAATTCCTAGGCAGTTCTCAAAAGGGGGCAGAAAATAAACGGTAGTTGCCTTAAGCCACTGAGTTGTGAAGGTGGCCTTTATGTCTCAGCAGTAACTTACCTGGTTATACATACGCACACGCACACGCACATGCACACGCACACAAAGCTCTTGTCTTTCTCCAGATGTTCAAAATGATTTTATCTTTTCTTAAGTGTGTGAACCCATAAGAGGATTTGAAGACAAATTTTCACCCAATTCACCCCAAATTATACAAAAATGCTATTGAGGAGGACATGTCTGGCCTAAGACTTCCGTTGCTAAGTCACACCCAAAAGGTTTGTTTGGTTCATTCTTTTGACAATTCTATTCCAACCTGAATTTCCCCTTGCAAGCAATGTTTACAGAACCAAAACAACTATCATTACATTGAGTGTTTCATCTAGCTAAACGAACCCATTGTCAGACTGGGAATTATAATTTGCATGCACAGACACATGCCGCACATATTAGCAAACTCTTCCCATCGACTCTAACGTAAACTATGAATGGTCATAAAAATTCTATCTTAGAAGTCAGAGGTGGGAAGATAGTAAGTTCAAGCTCAGTTTGAGCAACATTGGCATCCTCCAGTGCAGCCTGGTCTACATAGCAAAGCCTTATTTCAAAGATTTGATCAGTTCTATAAGCCTCTTATCAAAATGTATCTCCATATCTTGATGCACACCACTGAGAAGAATTACAAAAGCTTGATCCAAGAATTAGGTGGTGCTGTAACCCTGGCAAATGGCTTATTTATGTGTATTCCTGCTTAAAAAAAAAAAACTATGACAGTTGTCTAAATTAGTGATACATGATGCCTGCACTGTATTTACCTTCTCCCAGTCACAGTCTAGTTGTTCTTGTAGCAGCAACAAAGACTACGTTTTCCTATCTTAGGCAATAAATGATTTTGTTGATATCTTCATGAAAAGGAAACAATTATCTAGATTACATCATATATTTGCCCTTGGATTTTTACTCTGCCTTGTACAACACGCACAGGGACATTTCAAGCTGTGTACACACATCAGTTGCGACACTGAGGAACCCACTCTGTCCAGGGAAAGCTAGTTGAGTCTGAGACTAGAGAGGCATCTCCAGGGCCTTTCTGAAGGTCTTAGTTCCCACAGAACCTGAAGTACAATTGGCCAACAACTTTCGCCCTTCACTTCTAAGCTCATGTGTATTCTAAGGGAAATTCAATCTGCATGTTCTTGAATCATGAACACTGAATGCATTAGAGTTTTTGTTTGGTGAGAGCTTGTTCAATCCTAGGATGATTTATAAGGCTTTTTATAGCCTGCCTGTTTAGTTTGAAGAAAGTAGTCACGTTCAGCTGAAAGCAAACAAGATTGAAAGGCAAGAAACTTTGAAGTTAAGAGGAAACTGGAGTTTAAAATAGTTTATGTCCATCCAACCTATGCAAAGCTTGTGGGCCAGTTTTTCCCAATTTACCTAAATCTAAAGTAGAAATGATTGCACCTTGGGCCAATAAATAGTTATTCTTATAGATACAGTCTATTATGTGGGATCACAGAGGTCCCTGACTATAGTCAATAGTCATTCAATGGGATTGTACACTTACTCCTTTTTTTAATGGGAACATTTTCAAAAATAAGTATGGGTGATGTTGAGCTATGTTTCAGCTTTTGACTTTTTCTCAGCTTATGTGTACATAAACTTTGATATGCTCTCGGAAAACGTCTCAGCTCACGTGATGTTCATTCAGAATACACGATTTGATGTAAAGTTTACTTGTGACTATACAAAAAAAAAGGTTTGGAAACAAACTGACATAATAAGGATTGGATAGAAATTTGATAATTATTTCAGCTATTTATGATTTTCAACTTATTTGATGCTGCTAAGTGCCCCCCTTTTTACACAAGCCATACAAACTCTTTATAAACATCTTTACTGAAGAAAGACACTCAAATACTTCAGTGTTGAAATTTAAATCCTCATCATGTGCATTAGATTGTAGAAAACTGTAGTTTAGTTAATTAATCAATGACCATTTGAGCCTGTCATTCTATCTGCCTAAACCAATGTCTTAGTCAATGCTCCATTGCTGTGAAGAGACACCATGACCATGGAAAGTCTTTTAAAAAAAACCATTTAATTGGGGCTTGCTCACAGTTTCAGAAGTTCAGTCCATTATAATAATGGTAGGAAGCAAGGCAGTTACACAAGCTGAGAGTCCTACACTCAGATTCACAGGAAGCAGGAAGAGAGAAATTCTGGGATTAGCACTGGCTTCTGAAACCTCAATGCCCACCCCAGTGATGTGAGGTACCTCCTCCAACAAGTCTCCACCTACTAGATCCTCTCCCTAGTGACCAAGCATGCAAATCTCTGAGCCTCTGGGTGACATTATTGTTCAAAAAACCACAATCTGATTTAATGGGTATTTCCTGGGGTCAGAATTGCCTTTTTTTAATTTTCAGAGCTGTACATTAATTCCAACATATACTAACTTGATATTTCTTAACAAACACTCAAGACATCAAGCCTAGGGGTTGAAATGTAAACAGAGCTCCTCAGACTGAGCCCAGGTGCTAGTTGTGGGTCCTGGACTCTGCCTAAGATTGAAAAGAATACAGAAGATTTAGGATTAAGGGTGAACTCACCAGGATGTATGAATTTTTCTTTAGTGGAACAGAACGTTTATTGTAGATATATGGGAGAGCATAGCCAGAGATAGGACATCTGAGAAAATCCAAAGTGGACATGACCAGGCTGAGCTTAGCTCTGTGAGGAGAAAGGGAAGAGAGAGAGAAAAGAGGGGAACCAGATGCAGCAGCCAGGAGGCCACAGGTACAAAAGGAACCACAAATTTTTCTAAGCAAACGAGTTAATATTACAGTAACTTTCTTCATGAATGGCTCTGAGCCATGCTCTAGACATACAGAAGTTCTCGTATAGAGCACTGTAAATAAAGAGTGTTTACAGACTACTTCAGGAACATGTGTGTTCCCAAGGCTCATTGAACATAGTAAATCATGTAACACTAAAATACTGTGTAGTTGTGACAGATGAAAATGTGGCAGCATCCATATTGGGGTCCATGTCTGCCTATATTTTAGTCAAATGTTCTCTGAAGTCGTAAATGGGGGTACATTTCCCTTCAGTCTACAAAAGAACTGAAACTTGACATTATTCAAAAACCTTATCCCTGCCAGAGATTTAAGGTTGACACTGCTGTCTTTTTTTCCTCAGGTCCGTGACGTATACATTTGATATGCTACTCAGTACCAACTTCAAAAGTACAACATGTTATATCCATAATGGAAATTCCTCATAAGAAAATGTTCTTTTTTTCTCCTCACTTCCCCATCCATCCCCTGCTCTGTGTCTCCCTCCCATTCTTCACTTTCTTGAAATCCATTGACTGGAAATGATAAGAAAGAACTGAGGAACTCACAACCCAGAGATATCTGAGGGAGGGAAGGAGACTGAAGCATGCACAGACATCCTGGCCTTTCGATGCACTGCCATGGAGACAGGAAATCAGTGGCTTATTATCCTGAGAATCAAACTACAATACTAGAAGACGTACAACAATAAGAATTCTCCCCCATGAGACAAGATAATTAGTACCCTGAAGGCTGAGCACTGAGGGGGGGGATCTGAGGGTGGGGAGGGAGGCTGGGGGTAGGTGGGTAAACACCTTCATAGAGGCAGGAGGAGGGGGGATGGGATAAGGGGTTCCTGGGTGGTGGGGGAAATATGGTAAGGGGATAAAATTTGAAATGTAAATATTATATCCAATAAAAGAGGGGAAAATAGAAAAGCGGTTAGAACCAACATTCTTAATAAAATGTCAGCCCTCTTCTAAAAAAAAAAAAACTATCTTGATACTAAAATTTGTTTTGAGAATTGTATATTGCAGAATGATCAGCCTTGGTGTATCTACTCAACAAGCAAGCTGGGCAGACCTGCTCAAACCTCTGAGGTCCGTGAATTCCTTCTGGAGGCAGCGAAGACACAGCATCAGAGGATTGTCAATTTGCTCTCCCCCCCACTCCTCTTCTAATATCTCAACGCCCATAATCAGCTTGAAGAAGCTAATGATGAGTCAGCGCCCCTATTCCCTGGGCATGGGGACTAAGGTGGTAAATGTTGGGCTGTCTCTCTAGGGAAAAGTAGAGGTTTTGTCGGAATAGAGAGGATTAGCTAGGGTTTATTGCATAGCCATAACCTATTAGTAGAAATCTGTATAATTAATATCAAGATGAAGATATAAATTCTTAAATGGCACCAATTTACTTTGTTTACAAATTTTAAGGTTTTCAGTGATATAAGAGTGAGATGAATATTGTTACTCTCATAGGCATTGTACCAGTATAACACACTTAGGAATACAAAGCTTAGACCCAGTCCTTCTTCAACTTTTTTAACTGATTTGAGATGGTCAGCCTGTGAGTTAAGGGACTATAGCAAATTCATGACTTGGAGTTTATTATAAGGGTGTTCTCTATGTTTTATTTAGAAATAGCTGAGTGGAGTTAACAGGCAACAGTCCAGATTACCTTACATGGGTAGCTGGTTTTCAAAACATCAGAAATCCTTAGAATTGACATGACAAACATTTCAGTATTAATGTTCATTTTCATTAGAGACCTGTCTGCTCCAGACAGCTTCCTATGTTAAATTCTAAGAAGAAATTGAGCATCCTTGGAGTTACTCCAGTTGTGGTGAGACAGCCACTAGGCAAGAATTGCCACTTTCCTTCTACAGACAAATTACTGTCCAGAAAAGGACACACTTGCAGAATAGTCGACTGATTATATCTGCCTAGACAGAGTAATCAGCCCTTAATAATTCTGCAGCACTAAGGTCTGTCAGATGATCCTGGGCCAGAAGGCAGAAGAACAGATGCTCCAACGTTTTGAAGTAGAGCAAGTGTCCAGGTGTTCAGAGGTCTCTATAAATTGGCTAAGTTTTAGAAGCTATGCTTTGTGCTTCCCACAATTATAGTCAACTCAGTCATTCTGGATTTCTGATGGGGTTGAAAAACTTATAGCTATTTACCTTGAGAGAAAAGATCTGAGTGTATGGTCGTCAGCTGACATTCATCATAAAGCCAGGTTCAGAACTAAATGTTTTAGTTAGGAGAGATGACAGAGGTGCTGGTAGGTCAACAAAAGGATGGACTGGGTATTAGGACTATCTTGTACCTCACTGGTACAAATTGGCATAATTATGCTCTAAGTGTATTTTGAGAGAAAAGTTTCCTTTTAACAGGAAGGGTGATGTGTAGGAGGAGCTAAGGTGGGAGGAGTACTGAGAGGAAGGAAAAGGAGTAAGAAGAGGAGAAGAAGAAGGAGAGGAGAAGCTAGGTGATGAAAGAGAGATAGAGGGGGGAGACAGTGAAGCAGATGTTCATGAATCTCCACCAGTCAAAGATAGTAGATATATCTAGGTTGGGTAGTGGGTTACACCTCTGATTGAACAATACCAAACTTATAAAGCCTATGATTAACATTTCTTTAAAAAATGTATAAATGCAAAGAGGAAAAGGGGGCATGGGATAGGGGTTTTCTAAGGGGGGGAATGGGGAAAGGGGATGGCATCTGAAGTGTAAATGAAAGATCTAATAAAAAATATATATAATAAAAAAAAAAAGAATTCTCCCCCATATGGCCTTGTTGGAGTAGGTGTGGCCTTGTCGGAGAAAATGTGTCACTGTGGAGGTGGGCTTCGAAGCCCCACCAAGCATGAAAGAGACCCTCCTCCTGGTGGTCTGTGGAAGACAGTCTGCTCCTGGTTATCTTTGGATTGAGATGTAGAACTCTCAGCTCCTTCTCCAGCACCATGTCTACCTGGAAGCCACCATGCTCCCAACCATGATGATAATGGACTGAATCTCTGAAACTGTAAGTGAGCCCCAATTAAATGCTGTCCTTTACAAGAAAAAAAAAATCTCCCCCAGACAGAGGTAGTGGGACGGAGTATGCGTTTCCATAGAAAAGATTTGAGAAGCTTCCAGAACCTGTAGGTTTTTCCCATCAAAGGTGTAAAGGGTAGAAAAAACAACAGTCACTGCTCTTCAAATGCACCAAGCAAAATTTCAAGATATTAGAAAAATCCTAGAAATATGATCTAACCAGAGGTTGGGGAGTTGGGAGGGACAAGTCTGCAGAGTCTAACCTGAGCAAATGGAGATACAGCTGGGTGTGCAAGCTTGTGCCTGTAATCCCAGTACTCAGAGGGCTAAGGTAGAAGAATCAGAAGCTTGTTCCGTGCCCCTTCCAAGTCCCCTCGCCCGCAAGAGAGACACAGGAGGCAGTGTTCGGGTAGTTACTACAGCGAGGCTTTATTCTTGTATCAGCTGAAGCGGAAGACCCCAAGCCTGGAAAAGGCACTGCTTACATGCACCCTAGAGTGGCGTGTTCACTTCTGATTGACTGTTCACTCAATCATCCCATATTACGCCCCAGGATGGGCAGTGGCTTGGCGTGCTTTCGCCTCTTGCACCTGCGCAGTTTAGTTGTTTACTTGTGGGAGCACTGGATGCCAGCGCCATCTTGTAATGGCGAATGTTGTCACCACTCGACGCAGCTCCCTACAGAAGCTCAAGTCAGCTTGGGCTATGTGGTGAGTTCAAGGCCAGCCTGGGCTACTTGAGACACTGTCTCAACAGATTCATAAAGGATGGAGAGATGACCCAGCAATTAAGAACAGTAAGGCAGCTCACAGCTCCTGTAACTACATCTCCAAGGAATCAGACATCCTCTTTTGGTCTATGCAGGCACTGCACTCATACACACATACATATACACACATAAGCACATGCACGCGTGCAGGCACACATACATACACACATGCACGCACCCACACACACAGTTAAAAATAAAACAATAAAAGATAAACAAGACAGAAATGATACACATAAATTGTATAAAGAGAATTCAAAATAATCTCAGAAACACTCAAATTGTCAGAGAAGACCAAAAAGTGAGTAAAATTTAGGAAGATGATGCACAACCAACATAAGAATGCTAACAAACAGATAGACGTTACAAAATATGAGCACACAGAGATTCCAGAAGTGAAACAATTCAATCAGTAAATGGAAGATCAGTAGAGAACAGAGCCAGTGGCTGTGAATGAAATCACCAAAGC